>NW_024119212.1:0-18040 GCF_003073215.2 Triticum urartu
CAGGTGCAGGGCTGGCGGTGCATCCCCACGATGAACTCGCGGGCCGCATCGGCGGTGTGGCCCCATGACTGAGGCGGCAGGGAGGCTACGCCTTTCCGCCCACCTCGGTCGTGGCTGCCTTGTGTAACACCCACGATGCGGCTATATCTCCCACATGTCGGAGCACGACTTAGAGGCATAACCGCATTCTAGGCATGTCGCAAGAGGGGTAATCTTTACACATCCCATGTACTGAATAAGAAAGAGGTACAGAGTTGGCTTACAATCGCCACTTCACACAATACATAAATATAGCATTACATCATCCATATACAATCAAGGTCCGACTAAGGAACCAAAATAAAGACAACCCCAAATGCATAAGATCCCCGATCGCCCCAACTGGGATCCACTACTGATCGTTTGGAAAGGAAACGTAGTAACGTCCTGAGTCCTCATTGAACTCCCACTTGAGTTCAGTCGCATCCCCTGGAATGGTATCATCGGCACCTGCATCTGGTTTGGAAGTAAACTGTGAGTCACAGGGACTCAGCAATCTCACACCCTCTCGATCAAGACTATTTAAGCTCATGGGTAGGAAAAGGTATGAGGTGGAGCAGCAGCAAGCACTAGCATATATGGTGGCTAACTTATGCAAAAGAGAGCGAGAAGAGAAGGCAAAGCACGTTCGAGAATCTATGATCAAGAAGTGATCCTAGAACTACTTACGTTCAAGCATAACACGAGACCGTGTTCTCTTCCCGGACTCCGACGAAAAGAGACCATCACGGATACACACGCTGTTGATTCATTTTAATTAAGTTAAGTTTCAGGTTTTCTACAACCGGATATTAACAAATTCCCATCTTCCCATAACCGCGGGCACAGCTTTCGAAAGTTCAAAACCCTATAGGGGTGTCCCAACTTAGCCCATCACAAGCTCTCACGGTCAACGAAGGATATTCCTTCTCCCAGGATGGCCCGATCAGACTCGGAATTCTAGTTAGAAGACATCTCCACAATGGTAAAACAAGACCACCAAAGCCGCCCGATGTGCCGACAAATCCCGATAGGTGTTGCGCATATCTCGTTCTCAGGGCACACCGGATGAGCACTCTGTACAACTAAAACCAAACCTCGAGTTTCCCCGTGGGGGCGCTACAAAGGACTCTACTTTGGACGAACACTCAGAGGAGCACTGGCCCGGGGGTTTAAAATAAAGATGACCCTTGACTCCGCGGAACCCAAGAGAAAAAGCTTAGGTGACAAATGGTAAAACCAAGGTTGGGCCTTGTTGGAGGAGTTTTATTCAAGGCGAACTGTCAAGGGGTTCCCATTATAACCCAACCGCGTAAGGAACGCAAAATCAAGGAACATAACCCCAGTATGACGGAAACTAGGGCGGCAAGAGTGGAACAAAACACCAGGCATAAAGGCCGAGCCTTCCACCCTTTACCAAGTATATATGTGCATTAAGGTAAACAAGATATAATAATGATATCCCAACAATAATCATGTTCCAACAAGGAACAAACTCCAATCTTCACCTGCAACTAGCAACGCTATAAGAGGGGCTGAGCAAAGTGGTAACATAGCCAAACAACGGTTTGCTAGGACAAGCTGGGTTAGAGGTTTGACATGGCAATATGGGAGGCATGATAAAGCATGTGGTAGGTATCTCAGCATAGGCATAGCAATAGAGCGAGCAACTAGCAAGCAAACATAGAAGTGATTTCGAGGGTATGGTCATCTTGCCTGCAAAGTTCTCCGAGTTGACGTAAGCTTGATCCTCGTAAGCGTACGCAAAGCAAGAACACAAGCAAGGAAAACACAATCAACCATGGTGCAATGCGCAAGCAACGTGATGCAAAACAAGGCATGATATGCAGGATGTAATATGCAATGCATATGCGTGCTCCGGATGGAAAAGATTGAACCAGGCCTCAATTTGGCAAACCAAGAGTGCCTCTGGAAAGATGAGTTGATTTCGGTCGAAATCGATATAAAGATCACCGGAATCGGATGCACGGTTTGCAAATGGCAAGCAAAACAATAATGGCACAAATCTGCGATTAACAGCACGATGCCATCTAAAATGCAATAAGAATCTAAGCTACTGCACTCTAACATAGCAACAAAGCACATGGCAGTGATCCACTCAAGATGCTTGACAAAAGATGAAGACTGAGCTACGGAAAAATCACACAATAGCAAGCTCAAACAAGCATGACAAAAGTGCAAAAGATAACAGCATCACAGACTTGGTGAAAATAACAACATGACAGGATTTTACATCAGGAAGCAATGTTTAGAGCAAGATAACAACATGCTACAGGAACATATCATGGAAAAGCAAGGCATGGCATGAAACTACTCAAAGTATATAACAAAAGTACCTTACTGACCATAAGCCAAAAGGGATCAGAAGATATGATGGCACCCACGTAAACATAGCAAGTTTCGTTAACAGATTCAGACTTAGCAGAAAACTGGACATGGCAAAAACAGAGTTACGCAGGCATGTTTTCGAGCTCGATACACTCATCACAAGGAATTGCATGACAAACTAAACATACACCCGGCAAGAAGACATGATCAAGTAGCTAACCATGGAAAGAACAAACTCATAGCATGCATGGATCAACTACAACAACCTTGGCAAAATTGATTAACACGTAAACAATCTGCCAGGAACATTTTATAGCAAAAGTAGAGCAAGATTGAGTCATCCTAGGCTACTCCATAATTGCAAACGAACACATGGATGTATAGAACATAACAATATCTCAACATCATCATTACTGAACATGCTCAAAAGAGGCATGGATCACTCTGTAGCAACATGAATACATGGCATAAAAATAACATCAGGGAAATGACTTAGAAGAATTCTAAGTCCCTGAAATCAGCAACATCACGAGAGCCACTTTGCATGCTTGTGCTAGTCACCACATTGATCACAAAAATACATGGCATACACCCCTGTAAAGATGGCATGGCATAGCCCAAAACACATGTAGGGCTCAAGTTCATAGGAGGCACACATAAATCATGGCAAAAATAACAAATGCTCATAATCTGTTAAGAAACAGAAACTAACATTATGAAGCACTGTTGCAACAGCATTTTAGGCATCAAGATGGACTCAAACAAGCATGGTCACAATGGAACAAAATGAAGAGCACATCCTGATGAACATTTTCATATATGGCACGCACAAAAAGGATCTACGGATGGGAAGTTATGGCATGTGGAACAGGGCTACAGAATGCAAAATAAAATGACTTAGAGATGAAACGAGGGCAACCCTAGGGTTTTCCAGATCTGGATTTGGGCGGCACGGATGACGAGGCTGACCGGAGTGAGTTCGCCGGAGAAGGAGGGGTGCTCGCCGGAGAAGGCAGGGGGCGGCGGCCGGAGTGGACGGAGCTGCGCAAGGAGGAGGCCGACGATGGCGTCGTGGTGGCGCGCCGGCGGCGGAGGGGCGGCGTCAAGCGGGCGTGGGAGGCGCGGCTACTCCGGCGGCTGGCCGGCGTGGCGGACGCGGTGGCGCGCTGCGGCGGAGCGGGCCGGAAGCTCGGCGCGTGGGACGGCGAGGCTCGCGGGCGGCGGCGTGGAGAGACGGGCCGTGGGGGCCGTCCTCGGGCTCGGGCGGGCCGGCGGCACGGGGGCGGTGGCGCCGCCAAGTGGCACACTGCGGTTGGTCCGGGCAGCGGCGGCGGACGTGTCCGGCCATCGCGGACGCGTCCAGTGGCGGCGGGGGAGGTTTTTCAGGGTTTCGTCCGCGAAAATGGAGGAAGGGGCACCTATATATACATAGAAGGAGGTGGGAGTGTCCAAATGGAGAGCGGTTTTCAGCCACGCGGTCGTGATCGAACGGCTGAGAGGATGGAGGGGTTTTGGATGGGTTATTGGGCCATTTTGGAGGGGTGTTGGGCTGCAACACACAAGAGGCTTTTACGGTTCCTCGGTTAACCGTTGGAGTATCAAACGGACTCCAAATGGAACGAAACTTGACAGGCGGTCTACCGGTGGTGTACCAAGGCTGATTGGCAAATCTCGGTCCATTCCAAGAAGGTTTAACACCCACACACGAAAAGAGGCAAAAGGGGGGCGCCGGAGGACGTAGGAGTGTCGGATTGCAAAACAGACAACGGGGAAAATGCTCGGATGCATGAGACGAACACGTATGCAAATGCGATGCACATGATGACATGATATGAAATGCATGACATGAACAAAAAGCAAAACAAAGACAAGAACCCAACCACGAATCTCATAACTTAGAGCCGAAAATGGCTAGAGTCAGAGTACAAATATGGCAAGTTACATACGGGGCTTTACACATGTATTGCGTGAAAGTTGAAAAAGTTTGAGAACATCAAAAGTATGAAACAATTGCTTGGCTTGTCATCGGGGTTGTGCATGATTTAAATATTTTGTGCGATGAAGATAGAGCATAGCCAGACTATATGATTTTGTAGAGATAGCTTTCTTTGGCCATGTTATTTTGAGAAGACATGATTACTTTGTTAGTATGCTTGAAGTATTATTATTATTATGTCAATATTAAACTTTTGTCTTGAATCTTTCGGAGCTGAATATTCTTGCCACAATAAAGAGAATTACATGGATAAATATGTTAGGTAGCATTCCTCATCAAAAATTCTGTTTTTATCATTTACCTACTCGAGGACGAGCAGGAATTAAGCTTGGGGATGCTGATACGTCTCCAACGTATCTATAATTTTGATTTTCCCATGATATTATATTATATGTTTTGGACGTTTATGGGATTTATTAAACACTTTTATATTATTTTTAGGACTAACCTATTAACCCAGAGCCCAGTGCCAGTTTCTGTTTTTTCCTTGTTTTAGAGTATCGCAGAAAAGGAAAATCAAACGGAGTCCAATTGACCTGAAACTTCACGGAACTTATTTTTGAAACGGAAGCAATCCAGGAGACTTGGAGTAGACGTCAGGGAAGCTTCGAGGGAGGCACGAGACAGGGAGGCGCGCCCCCCACCCTCGTGGGCCCCTCATGGCTCCCCTGACCGACTTATTTCACCTATATATATATATATATATATCCATATACCCTAAAAACATCGGAGAGCACAATAGATCGGGAGTTCCATCGCCAGAAGCCTCCGTACCACCGAAAACCAATTCTAGAACCCGTTCCGGCACCCTGCCGGAGGGGGGAGATCCCTTTCCGGTGGCCATCTTTATCATCCCGGTGCTCTCCATGACGGAGGAGGAGTAGTTCTCCTCGGGGCTGAGGGTATTGTACAGTAGCTATGTGTTGATCTATCTCTCTCTCTCTCGTGGTTCTTGGATGCCAGGGCACGATCTTGATGTATCGTGAGCTTTGCTGTTATAGTTGGATCTTATGATGTTTCTCCCCCTCTATCTCCTTGTGATGGATTGAGTTTTCCCTTTGAAGTTATCTTATCAGATTGAGTCTTTAAGGATTTGAGAACACTTGATGTATGTCTTGCATGTGCTTATCTGTGGTGACAATGGGATATCACGTGATACACTTGATGTATGTTTTGGTGATCAACTTGCGAGTTTCGTGACCTCGTGAACTTATGCATAGGGGTTGGCACACGTTTTCGTCTTGACTCTCCGGTAGAAACTTTGGGGCACTCTTTGAAGTTCTTTGTGTTGGTTGAATAGATGAACCTGAGATTGTGTGATGCATATCGTATAATCATACCCACGGATACTTGAGGTGACATTGGAGTATCTAGGTGACATTAGTTTTTTGGTTGATTTGTGTCTTAAGGTGTTATTCTAGTACTAACTCTAGGATAGATTGAAAGGAAAGAATAGCTTCGTGTTATTTTACTACGGACTCTTGAATAGATCGATCAGAAAGGATAACTTTGAGGTGGTTTCGTACCCTACCATAATCTCTTCGTTTGTTCTCCGCTATTAGTGACTTTGGAGTGACTCTTTGTTGCATGTTGAGGGATAGTTATATGATCCAATTATGTTATTATTGTTGAGAGAACTTGCACTAGTGAAAGTATGAACCCTAGGCCTTGTTTCAACGCATTGCAATACCGTTTGTGCTCACTGTTTTTATTAGTTACCTTGCTGTTTTTATATTTTCAGATTACAAAAACCTTTATCTACCATCCATATTGCACTTGTATCACCATCTCTTCGCCGAACTAGTGCACCTATACAATTTACCATTGTATTGGGTGTGTTGGGGACACAAGAGACTCTTTGTTATTTGGTTGCAGGGTTGTTTGAGAGAGACCATCTTCATCCTATGCCTCCCACGAATTGATAAACCTTAGGTCATCCACTTGAGGGAAATTTGCTACTGTCCTACAAACCTCTGCACTTGGAGGCCCAACAACGTCTACAAGAAGAAGGTTGTGTAGTAGACATCAGACGGCTGCATTCATGTTAAATAGGGCACCATCTAAATCCGTTGATATGACACCTTATGAACAGTGGTTTGGCAAGAAACCCAAGTTGTTGTTTCTTAAAGTTTGGGGTTGTGATGCTTATGTGAAAAAGCTTCAACCTAATAAGTTCGAACCCAAATCGGAGAAATGTGTCTTCATAGGATACCCAAAGGAGACTGGTGGGTACACCTTCTTTCACAGATCCGAAGGCAAGATATTCGTTGCTACGAATGGATCCTTTCTAGAGAAAGAGTTTCTCTCGAAAGAAGTGAGTGGGAGGAAAGTAGAACTTGACAAGGTAATTGTGCCTTCTCCCTTATTGGAAAGTAGTTCATCACTGAAATCAATTCTAGTAATTCCTACACCAGTAAGTGAGGAAGCTAATGATGATGATCATGAAACTTCTGATCAAGTTACTACCGAATCTCGTAGGTCAACCAAACTAAGATCCGCACCAGAGTGGTACTGTAATCCTGTTTTGGAAGTCATGTTACTTGACCATGACGAACCTACGAACTATGAGGAAGCGATGATGAGCCCAGATTCCGCAAAATGGCTTGAGGCCATGAAATCTGAGATGGGATCCATGTATGAGAACAAAGTATGGACTTTGGTTGACTTGCCCGATGATCGGCAGGCCATAGAGAATAAATGGATCTTCAAGAAGAAGACTGACGCTGACGGTAATGTTACTGTCTACAAAGCTCGACTTGTTGCGAAAGGTCTTCGACAAGTTCAAGAAGTTGACTACGATGAGACCTTCTCACCCGTAGCAATGCTTAAGTCTGTCTGAATCATGTTAGCAATTGCCGCATTTTATGATTATGAAATTTGGCAAATGGATGTTAAAACTGCATTCCTTAATGGATATCTTAAAGAAGAGTTACATATGATGCAACTAGAAGGTTTTGTCGATCCAAAAGATGCTAACCAAGTGTGCAAGCTCCAGCGATCCATTTATGGACTGGTACAAGCCTCTCGGAGTTAGAATATACGCTTTGATAGTGTGATCAAAGCATATGGTTTTATACAAACTTTTGGAGAAGCCTGTATTTACAAGAAAGTGAGTGGGAGCTCTGTAGCATTTCTGATATTATATGTAGATGACATATTGTTGATCGGAAATGATACTAAATTTCTGAATAGCATAAAAGGATACTTGAATAAGAATTTTTCAATGAAAGACCTCGGTGAAGCTGCTTATATATTGGGCATCAAGATCTATAGAGATAGATCAAGACGCTTAATTGGACTTTCACAAAGCACATACCTTGATAAAGTTTTGAAGAAGTTCAAAATGGATCAGGCAAAGAAAGGGTTCTTGCCTGTATTACAAGGTGTGAAGTTGAGTAAGACTCAATACCCGACCACTGCAGAAGATAGAGAGAAAATGAAAGGTGTTCCCTATGCTTCACCCATAGGCTCTATCATGTATGCAATGTTGTGTACGAGACCTGATGTGTGCCTTACTATCAGTTTAGCAGGGAGGGACCAAAGTAATCCAGGAGTGGATCACTGGACAGTGGTCAAGAATATCCTGAAATACCTGAAAAGGACTAAGGATATGTTTCTCGTATATGGAGGTGACAAAGAGCTCGTCGTAATGTTACGTCGATGCAAGCTTTGACACTGATCCGGATGACTCTAAGTCACAAACCAGATACATATTTTTATTAAATGGTGGAGCTGTCAGTTGGTGCAGTTCCAAGCAGAGCGTCGTGGCGGGATCTACGTGTGAAGCGGAATACATAGCTGCTTCGAAGCAGCAAATGAAGGAGTCTGGATGAAGGAGTTCATATCCGATCTAGGTGTCATACCTAGTGCATCGGGTCCAATGAAAATCTTTTGTGACAATACTGGTGCAATTGCCTTGGCAAAGGAATCCAGATTTCACAAGAGAACCAAGCACATCAAGAGACGCTTCAATTCCATCTCGATCAAGTCAAGGAGGGAGAACATAGAGATTTGCAAGATACATACGGATCTGAATGTTGCAAGACCCTGTTGACTAAGCCTCTCTCACGAGCAAAACATGATCAGCACCAAGACTCCATGGGTGTTAGAATCATTACAATGTAATCTAGATTATTGACTCTAGTGCAAGTGGGAGACTGAAGGAAATATGCCCTAGAGGCAATAATAAAGTTGTTATTTATATTTCCTTATATCATGATAAATGTTTATTATTCATGCTAGAATTGTATTAACCGGAAACTTAGTACATGTGTGAATACATAGACAAACAGAGTGTCACTAGTATGCCTCTACTTGACTAGCTCGTTGAATCAATGATGGTTATGTTTCCTAACCATAGACATGAGTTGTCATTTGATTAACGGGATCACATCATTAGAGAATGATGTGATTGACTTGACCCATCCGTTAGCTTAGCACGATGATCGTTTAGTTTTTTGCTATTGCTTTCTCCATAACTTATACATGTTCCTATGACTATGAGATCATGCAACTCCCGAATACCGGAGGAACACTTTGTGTGCTACCAAACATCACAACGTAACTGGGTGACTATAAAGGTGCTCTACAGGTGTCTCCGATGGTGTTTGTTGAGTTGGCATAGATTCGGAGAGGTATCTCTGGGCCCTCTCGGTAATGTACATCACTATAAGCCTTGGAAGCAATGTAGCTAATGAGTTAGTTACGGGATGTAGCATCATGGAACAAGTAAAGAGACTTGCCGGTAACGAGATTGAACTAGGTATTGAGATACCGACGATCAAATCTCAGGCAAGTAACATACCGATGACAAAGGGAACAACGTATATCATTACGCGGTTTGACCGATAAAGATCTTCGTAGAATATATAGGAACCAATATGAGCATCCAGGTTCCGCTATTTTTTATTGACCGGAGATGTGTCTCAGTCATGTCTACATAGTTCTCGAACCCGTAGGGTCCACGCGCTTAACGTTCGGTGACGATCGGTATTATGAGTTTATGTGTTTTGATGTACCAAAGGTAGTTCGGAGTCCCGGATATGATCACGGACATGACGAGGAGTCTCGAAATGGTCGAGGCATAAATATCAATATATTGGATGCCTATATTTGGACGTTAGAATGGTTCCGGGTGAGTTCGGGCATATACCGGAGCACCGGGAGATTACCGGAACCCCCTCGGGAGGTATATGGGCCTTATTGGGCCATAGTGGGAGAGAATAGAGGGAGGCCTAGGAGGGGGCGCGCCCCCCTCAAGCCCAATCCGAATTGGGTGCCCCCTTTCCTTCCCCCTCTCTCTCTCCCTTCCTTCCACTCCTAGTCCAACTAGGGAAGGGGGGAATCCTACTCCCGGTGGGAGTAGGACTCCCCATGGAGCGCGCCATAGGAGGGCCGACCCTCCCCCTCCTCCACTCCTTTATATACGGGAGAAGGGGGCACCCCATAGACACACAAGTTGATCATTGATCTCTTAGCAGTGTGTGGTGCCCCCCTCCACCATAATCCACCTCGTTCATTTCGTAGCGGTGCTTAGGCGAAGCCCTGTTCCGGTAGCATCATCATTACCGTCATCACGCCGTCATGCTGACGAAGCTCTCCCTCGACACTCTGCTGGATCATGAGTTCGTGGGACGTCACCGAGCCGAAGTGTGCAGATCGCGGAGGTGCCATACTTTCGGTACTAGGATCGGTCGGATCGTGAAGACGTACGGCTACATCAACCGCGTTGTCATAACGCTTGCGCTTACGGTCTACGAGGGTACGTGGACAACACTCTTCCCTCTCGTTGCTATGCATCACCATGATCTTGCATGTGCGTAGGAATTTTTTTGAAATTACTGCATTCCCCAACATCTAGAGGCATCAATAAATGCTTCTGTCCTGCTTTAGTTTTTTAGGTATCCTGCTTTAGTTCCCATCAAGATAATCATGATGCTTCTATTTTTTGGTGTACGTTTCATTAATTCTTATTGAAAAATAAGATGGTGTTGTTAATCTTGTTCCACTACTAAAACAAAGTAACGACACTACTTAAATATCATTTTTTATATTTTTGCAAACAGGGATGCACATCTCCATACCCGGGCATGTCTTCCACAATTTTTGTGAAACTGCACAAAATTAGATGGACATTGTTGCTCGGTTCTTCCTTTCTCGAGCTTGGTTACTGAGAAGAAACAAACCATAGTAAGGATTGTCAAACTTCATTGGTGCCTGACCCAAACATGATGCCAAAATTGATGATGCATCACACCACGATGAGCTATCGATGCTCATGGTTGCGTCTAATGGGTGCATCGACTGGTGAAGCTGATCGATGTTTAATGAAGAACGGGCTATCTTTCATCAGTGCTCTTTTCTTGTTACCACAAAGGCAATACCCTTTATCAGTTCATCTTGGAGCAGTGGTTTATGTTGGTGCAATTTTATCACACAATTGGATATGAACCAAATGTTTCCTTGAAGAAGCATCCACGTTGGTACTAAGAGCAAAAGTGTTGTATTAATTTCTAAGCCTTCTCACAACTTTGTCTTCAGCTATCCTGTAATTTTATTTGTCCAGCTTTTAACTAAATATGTGGTCAAACTTTGATTTAAAACATGGTGTGGACTAAAAACCCGGATGGTGGGTAGTACCCCTCTGTTTTTATTAACTCTGCATATTAGATTTGACTGAAGTCAAACTTTGTAAAGTTTGACCAAGTTTCGGCCGAACACAACAAACCATAATTATTGAGAGAGAGCAAACTGTACATACTCTCACACCTTTCGGATAATTGAAATTAAAATTCTTTATTTGTACACACTCTCACACCCTTCCGATAATTTGGCGCATGTGTGGTTGTTCACTTAACGGAGGGTAGTGTACCGCACGTGAAGGACAGGAAGTGCGACCAGGACGCGTGGATCGTTAGTTGATCATACTCCCTCCGTCTCGATTTATAGGGTGTCCATGTAGTTGTAGGTCATCCATTTGACTAACTAAATATGAGTTATATGTCACAACAAGTATATTATTGGATTCTTAAGCGGATGTAGTTTCTAAATATATATTTTTCATCACATATAATACACATATAGCTAGTTAAATTATCAACCTAGAACAACGTGCATGCTCTGTAAACCAAGACAGAGAAAGTAGTTTTCTTCACTGGTATGTTAAATAAAGAGTTTTGTTTCGCACACAATTTAAAACGATTGTTATGGAGAGAAAAAGAAAACCACTCCACTATATTAGTAGTATACACAAGTATTATATAAGCTGAAGCCTCGGCGCTTGTTCGCTAGGGTTTGCACTATTCACACTTTCAAAATTAGGAATAGTTATTTGGATCATCCTTCCCGAACTAAAAACCACCAAGCTGAAAAAAGAGAAAAATACTACCCACCCCCGCGTCTCCAACCTTGTAGCCCACCCACCCGACCAACACGTTTCCACCAGGAGGTTGCCGACGCCGCCCCACCCCGTGCGCCGCCGCCCCTGCCTCCCCCAGCGTGCCGCCACCCCCTCCTCCGTCGCGCCGCTGCCCCCGCATCATCCAGCATGAGGCCACCCCCTCCTCCTTCGGTGCGCCGCAGCCCCTGCCTCCTCCAGCGCTCAGATCCGTGGGATCCGGCGGTTGCTCACGGCGGTGCTGCTCCGGTGAGCCTCCGTCCCCAAGCGCGACGCGGAAAACGGCCTCCTCCCTATTGTTCCTCCTCCATCCCCCGAGCACGGCGAATCACGACGGCCTCCTCTCTCCCATCCCCTTCTCTGCGCTGGTAGGTGTTTGTGAAGTTCGACATGGCCAGTCGCGTGAGTTTGATTCCGCCGCGCCCTGTGCCCCTGCCCTGCCTCCACCCACCAGAGGAGGCCTAGCTCCGAGCCACCACCTGTGCATGGCTGCCGCCGTGACACACCTACCCTAATCCCACCGGGCGGCGCCACCAGCAACCCCTCCCCAACCACATGTCAGATCCAGCGCCGACGTCAGGCACCCCTCTTCCTTCACGTCCTCTTGCTCCGATGGCTCGCCCCTACCCTCCCCGGGCTTCGGTTCCCGATGAAGCCCCGACCATGTTGTTGGTGGCAGATGCTCCAACGGCAGGCTCACTCCCCACGGTGTGATTGAACTTCAGTACAGGGGGGAGTAGAACCGCCGGAGATGCTCGTGTCAACTCCTTCCAGCGACCTTTGTCCACACCTCGTCCCCGGTGTGAGGTATATATATATACAGGTGACATATATATACAACATGGTCGCTAGGAGGTGTATACAACATTGTCGGCAACGAGGCTGCCTGTATATATACCATCATCCTCAACCCCTAGATCCTAGTATTCTCTCCTCCACACCACAAAGGATGACAGAGAGATCTTGGTTGACACTGTTCTTCTTCTACCATATCTTCAGGTTCAGAAACGAGGTTCAGCTTGCTGGTTCCTACCTCCACTGCACCGGACAATAGAGAGATAAAAAAAAGTTTGACGCTTACTTATTTTTCTACAGCGTCAGATTCAAAAAGTTCAGCTTCGCCCCTGGTTGAAGTTCAGTTGTCACTGAAGCTTATGTTGTTCATGACCGTGTGGCTGTAGAACATCCATGCATGTCGAGTAATTTTCTCATGCCAGTTCAGTTACAATAGCAACTCCAGTGTGGCAGTAGGCGATGGTGAAAACTGAAGTCTGAAACGAGTGTTGCTGAGTACATCTGGCAACATATATTCTGAAGTTTGTTGGTGAAAAACAAATGCTAGAACATCAGTTGGTGTCATTGGGGTCGTGCGGGCAAGCAACATTCTCCCCCTGGGTGTACTCTCTCTGTCTCTTTCTCTTTGCAATTCTAATCTATTTGTAGATTCTATCTCACATACCTGACCATAGTAGCAGACTAGTAGTGTTGTATGGTCAGCTGCATAAGGGAGTTTGTGGAGTGCACTACTATGTCTAGTTGAACTCACATGGATTACTTTTATAAGTCTAAACTACTTTTGGAAATTTGAGCGTGGTGTTCCTTTAGGAAGCCATTTTCCTTTTAGAAAGAGCTACATTCCGTGAGTCTACTTACATCTTTCTTCATTAAAAGAGATAAAGTTCATTTATACGAGTACATATGTTGATCTAGTGTGCATTCTATTTTCAGTTTGGAAGTTGAGGAAAAATATGTAAGTTCAAAAACACATTGGGGAAAACCACGTAAAAATTCACGCAGGAACTTCAGCATTAAAAATTGACGAAGTTCAAACGAGAACAAAAGGAAGAAAGTATCACGGCACAAAAAATAAAAAAGGATCACCCCATGAAACATAGTAAGTTTTGATCCTCAAAAAAAACATAGGAAGTTTGAAGAATAAAATAAAATATTATTTTTGAGTAAGTTTAACCCGTGAACCCAAAAAAAATTGACGAGAATAATAGTTTATAAAAAATGAATTTTCACCATTTCTAAATAAAAAGAATTAAAAGTTCAAATTAAAAATAACAAAAGTGGTTCGATGTTTACTACGAAACTCAGCTTTCTTGTCAATAAATAATAAAATCTAGAAGTGCAAATTAAAACCACAGAGTAGTTTGATGTTTATATACAAGAAAAAAAATAAGCGTTACCTAGAAAAATGTTAACTCTCGCAGTTCAAATTTAATAAATTACAGAGCTTGAGGAAAATATTATGTGTGTACAAAAAAAGTACAAGCTGTGTAAGGTTGAGCTCCGCAATGTGGCATTCACACCGGTAGCACTACACACACACATATTGCTCCTTGCGCATGCATGATTTTTTTCTCTATTAACTAGCATGTTTGGTGAATGTGTGAAGTCCTGCTACTACTAATAGAGAAGGAAAATTGCTCCTAAAAAACATAAGCTTTCCAACAGTATATCATACACGTAATTTCCATAATGTAATTTGAATGTTTTTTGTATATCATTCAAAACAACTTTTACCGTGTTGAAAAGACACTCTTAACCCGTCATGAGTTTTCTAGAAAAATTAGAGATCATTTCAAAGTGAAAACAATTAGGAGTTCACGTACTACATGGTGTGTGTTTTCATTTGAGAAAATAAGAGTTTTTATTATACATTACATTTACAAAAATAGAGATTTATAAAAACTTACGAGGACGTTGATATTTAGAAAATTTGAAAGTTCAAAATAAATTAAGCAAGAAGTTCAAATAAAAATGTACTTCAAAAATCTTTATAAAAAAGGGATTTCTCCCGTTCATAAAAAATTAGAGAAGTTAAAATTAAAAAATAGGAACATTTCAAAAGAATTTATAAAAAAAGGTTTTCCCAATTATAAAATAAAACTAGTAGTTTAAATTAAAATAATGGTGCGGTTCAATGTTTGTAGGACTTTCCCTATTACTAACCAATGAAACTAAGAAGTTCAAATTTTAAAAATGATGAAGTTCGATGTCTATAAAAAAATTATATTTTTCTCATCACTAAAAGAATACAACCAAGAACCAAAGTGAAAACAATCAGAAGTTCATGTACTACATGGTGTCTATTTTATATGAGAAAAAGTGAATAAAAAGGCAAAGTCCAAAATTTGTGTTGCTAGAAGTTCAAGTCCTCGGCCGGAGAAAGATAAAAAATTGTTGTGAGAGAGTTTGAACAAAATACATCACAGAAGTTCAAGGTGAAAACAACGGGAAGTTCAGCTACTACACAAAACGTGTTTCAGATAAGAATATAACAATAGAAAACAAAAAGCTTAAAAGATTTGTGGCAAGAAGTTCACGTGCTCCTCCCAGTGAAGTTCAAGATCTCTAGTGCAAGACGTCCGACCTTCAATTACATGTAAAAAACAAGCAAAAACGACGTTGTTTTTGCCATTTTTAAAACTGCTCTCAAACGACAGTGAATTTGTATCGTCTGTCTACATGAAAAAGTTGCTTCTATTCATAAGCTTTCCAATGGTATATTATATGCTACATTTTGATAGATGGTTTAAAAGTTCTACGTATACCGTTAAAAAAACATTTTACACATTCAAAAAAATATTTTCATACTCGAACTTCACTCTGTTTTTAACTTCACTCTGCTTTCTTGAATTTCAATAGAATGCGAGGTTCATATTTCAGAAATTCTTAAAGTTCACGTGTACCACATACTGAATAAATTCATCTATGAACAAAAAACGGACCGCCCGGGCCATAATAAAAAAGCTCAATGTGCTTTTGAAAAAGAAAAATCAAACTGACATTTGAAAATGTGCAACAGAAGTTCATGTCAAACTAACGGGGCGATTCAATGTTTATTCTTGAAAAAGTGGAGAAAATTCTACATGCTTTGTAGGTCAAAAGTTTGGCTTTAATTTATGTTTTGCGAAGGTCAAAATGTTGTGTTCGAGAAGGTCAAGTGTGTTATCTCAGCAAGTTCAAAAATAAATTTAAACATGCAAGAAAAGAAAAAGAAAGGTAGAAGTTCAATTTGTAAAGATGACACAGTTCAACGTGTAAACCAATGTTGAAAGAAAACAAAAAGAAAAGGAGAAGTTCAATTTCTAAATATGAAGCGGTTCGACGTGCAAACCAATGTTGAAAGAAAACAAAAAGAAAGGAGAAGTTCAATTTCTAAAGATGACGTGGTTCGACGTGCTAAACAATGTTGAAAGAAAACAAAAAGAAAAGGAGAAGTTCAATTTCTAAAGATGACGTGCTTTGACATGCAAACCAATGCAAAAACACACACAAAAATGTTGTTTTGGTGTCTTAAAATATTTTTATTCATAAAAAAGATTAAGAAAAAACCAGGAAGTCCATATTAAAAAGATGGAGAAGTTCGATGATCATAGAAAACTCAAATTTCCCTCGTTATGAAACAATGGAAGCAAGAAGTTCAAAAATAAAATAAGAAGAAGTTCAACTTTTAAAAATGGAGCGCTTCAAAATTCACAAAAAAAGGATTAAGAAATTCAGATTAATATTTACAAAAACTTAGATATTTTCACGTAACCGAGAGAAGTTCAGGTTGATAAACTACCAGAAGTTCACGTTCTACACGGTGTGCATTTTGTATTAAAAAGAATAAAAATGCAAAGGCAAATTTGTTGCCGTTATAAGTTCAAGTACTCCGTCGGAGAAAGTTAAAAAAATTATTGTGAGAGAGGTTTGTACAACAAGAATATCATTTGTGTAACACTGACGAATGGATGAGAAAATTACAAACGAAAATACGTCACAGAAGTTCAACGTGAAAACAGCATGAAGTTCGACTACTACGCTGAATGAATTTTAGATGAAAAACTTTTAAAATCATCACGAGTATGAAAAAACGATCAACACGGGAAAGTTATGTGCTTACAACAGCTTTCCACTGGTATATCACTTGCTCGATTCCGGTGAGTGGATGGAGAGTTACGAGCAGTGGATGGATACCTACGAGCAAAAAAATCACGTGAAAAACAGAGTGAAGTTCAGGTACACGTGCCGAGAAGTTCAGGTTCTTCACGCGGTGCATTTTCGAAGAATCTGTTTCGCGATAAAGGCAGAACACATGATCCTGCCATTTTCGAAATTACTTGAAAATGGCTAGGAATTAGAGAAAACCATCAACATGAAAAAGTTTCGCATTTTCCGTAGCTTTTCAGCGGTATATTATTTGCCCCATTTCGGTAAAGTTTGTAGAAATTATGGAGAAAATACGTTTTTCACCATTTTCGAAACTGACTTAAAACCGTAAAGAATTGGGAGAAACAATACATACCAAAAAGTTTCGTATTTGTTCAAGATTTCCAACGCCATATCATTTGCTGCATTCGGACGAATGGTTAAAAAATTAGCTCGAAAATACGAACTCGGTAGGACTTGGAACATTTTATAAATTACTCTTAAACCATTCAAAATTAGAAAAACAACTTTCAAGATGAAAAAGTAGCGCATTTTCATAATCTTTCCAACGCCGTATCATATGCCTCCATTGGATTAGCCATTTAGAAATGACATCGAAAAAATGAACTCAACTGTTCGGTTTACGAAATTTTACGTTTTTTCAAATTACTCTTTAACCATAGGGAATTAGAGAAAACTTTCAACATGTGGAAGGAGCGGTTTTGCAGCAGCTTTGCACCGCCATATTATATGCCTCATTTCGATAAACGGTTTCAAAATGCAATCGAAAATACGATTCACTTTTTTGTGCGAAGAAAAAACGGTTTTCAAAACTGCTCTTAAACCGCTTATATTTTGCCCTTAAACCATTCAAAATTAGAAAAAAACTTTCAAGATGAAAAAGTAGCGCATTTTCATAAGCTTTCCAACGCCGTATCATATGCCTCCATTGGATTAGCCGTTTAGAAATGACATCGAAAAAATGAACTCAGCTGTTCGGTTTACGAAATTTTATGTTTTTTTCAAATTACTCTTTAACCATAGGGAATTAGAGAAAACTTTCAACATGTGGAAGGAGCGGTTTTGTAGCAGCTTTGCAACGCCATATTATATGCCTCATTTCGATAAACGGTTTAGAAATGCGATCGAAAATACGATTCACTTTTTTGTGCAAAGAAAAAACGGTTTTCAAAACTGCTCTTAAACCGCTTATATTTTGACAAAAATTTAAGTTGGGTCATGATATTGGTGTCCATAGCTTTCCAACGGTATATCGCAAGCCCTATTTGGGCAACGTTGGCTGAAGTTCAACCTAGTTCACAGGGAAGTTCAATGTACTACTAGCGGGGCAGGTCAGG
>NW_024119213.1:0-17827 GCF_003073215.2 Triticum urartu
CGGCCGCTCTGTCACTCGCATGCATACATGCATGTATTGTCTGCTAGTGCATGTGACTACTAGCATTAAATGCGGTCAGACTTGTCATACGTGATGAAAAACAGATCCACGTCTATTTATTTCGGGTTTTTCAAATTTTTAAAAAGTCGTATCTTTCAAACCATACGTCAGAATTTAGATCCGTCTTCACCGTTGGATTTCTCGTGACAAGATCTTTGAAACTAGATCCCACATGGGTATGTTTCGACGAAATTTTTTCGATGTCAACTTTCGTGCTATATGGTGCAACTAGTCTACTGTCCCGACCAACTACCTAGTAGTCGTTGTGCAACCCTCCCCCTACTCGTGGATGCGTAGTTTTTCACTATTGGCACACCCTACCCCCACCTCCCCTGCAAGGGATATGTGCAACTTAGTCTATCGTTCAAGCCAACTGCCTCTTAGTCAATGTGCAACTCCTTACGCTCTCTATTTGTGGACCTGTATTTTCAGTTGGCGGGACCAACAAATAGAGTTGCACATAGTCTGCTAGGTAGTTGGCCAGGGGCAATCTACGAAGTTGCACATCTCACAGGCAGGGACAGTTGAATGGTAAAAAATGACATTCATGAGGGTTGTAAAAAGTTTGCATATAAACAGAGTGCTAAAGTTGCAAAACTCACTAGTGGGTGGTTTGGGCCGTGTGCTAGCAGGAAAACTACACATCCATGGGGTACGAGAGAAAGTTGCAAATCACAGTTAGACAGTTGGCCGTGGCAGTATACGAAGTTGCACATCCACTGTTAGGTTGTTGGTCGATGCAGCAAATAGTGAAGCACATCCACGGGCAGGGAAAAATTGCAGATCAACTACTATGCAGTTGGCCTAGGTAACAGACGAAGTTGCACATCTCATTGGAAGGAGTTAGTTTTGCACCATCAATGAGAAGGAGTTAGTTTTGCACCATCAATGAAATCTGCATGTTTATGGTATAGGAGAAAAGTTGCACATCCCTGTCAGGTAGTTGCACACCGACGACTAGGCAGTTGCACAAAACGGAGAGAAAATTGCACAATTTTTTTTCTGTCAAAACATAGCCATGCGGGATCTAGTTTCGAAGAGCATGCCACGAGGGTTCCAAAAGTGAAAACGGATCTTAATTTCGACACGCGGTTTGAAAGTTATGATTTTTTAAAAAACTGAAAACACAAATTAAATGCGTTCATATTTGTTTACATGGATGCTTTGCAATTATTTATACTCTTCACATATGTCCACACATGTTTACTTTTTCTAATACGAGCCAGGAAGACAAAAACTTACCTTTTTCGGACGGCCACCACGGAGTGCTAGTGGGCAGCCGGCCACCGGTTAGACGCGTCCATAAATAATAATGAAAAAAACAAGCAGGATACGTGAATCATAAAGGGGAAACATACAAAATTGCGACGGATATGATATTGGTATTAGGAAGCTAGCTAGGAATTGACTGCTTGAGTTGAGATTGTGCCGGCCACGTGTTATCAAACTGGATGGGTCTAAACCTCCAATGAATGAGACTCGGTCAAAAAAATTTCCAGATCCGAGAGGGTTTACTCTGCTTTGGAGGGCGACGGTGTTCGTCCCAGCATCTCTGGAGGACAGATTTCTGAGGCACTTCGGCAAGCAGTGGGCAACTGCGAGTGGAAATCTGGATGCGGAATGAGGAGCACGACCGGCGGTGGGATTCTTTTTCCTGCGCCATATTAGCACCGGTACTAATTGCCTTTGTTAATTAAAGGTGACTATTCAGGGGATGTAGCACAGATGGTAGAGCACTTGCTTAGCATGCGAGAGGTATGGGGATCAATACCCCACTTCTCCAAGTTTTTTTTTTCGTTTGGTTTTTGTTTTTGCAGATCTGAATTGTGTACAATATAAATTGGGAGTCCGCCGGCTGATCCATATGAAACATCCGCCACCTCGACGGTCGTTTGATGTACGCGCGCGCAGCCGTCCGATCTACTTCTGGCGTGCGGCTCGGTCGTCTTCCCCGACCCATTAATTTTTGAAACAACGGTCGAGTTGTAGAAACAAGCGCTTTGTTGCAGAATAACTTTGCAACATAGATGAGGTTGTACAAACCTTTGCAGTAGAGTTTATGTTGCAGAAAAACTTTTGCAACAAAAAGCATGTTGCGGAATTTTTCAAAAAAAAAGATTATATTACATAAAAACTTTTGCAACAAAAGAGCATGTTACGTACAAACTTCTGCAACATGGGTGTTGTTGCGGAAGGAATTTTTGCAACATAGATGGTTTTGCAAAAAAATCCGTCTTTACTTTTCTGCAACATGGGTGGCACGGTCTGGCACAGGCAAACTTCCACGGGTGAAGTTGGAAAAAAATTGTTCGTCTTCATTTTTGTACTAACATAGGTGTTGTTGCGGAAGAAATTTTTGCAACACAGATGATGTTGTAGAAAACAAGGGTCGCACAAAACCATGAGAAATAGTACTGAAGGAACTCATGCAGGACACGTGTCGTAAAGAGGAGAAGGAGGCGGACGCGCGAAAGATCCACCTGTTGAAAACCAAGCATTGTTCTTAAACTAGCTATGCCCAAGGGACCATGCGCGTGAAAAAGAAAAACATGCCACGCGCGGTAGCACTACCGAATCACGCGGCCGATCGGACGGTGCACCCGGCGGCGGACGCGTGCGTTATAATCAGCCGGATGAATTGAAGACTTTTCCATATAAATTC
Organism: Triticum urartu; assembly: GCF_003073215.2. Classification (NCBI taxonomy): domain Eukaryota; kingdom Viridiplantae; phylum Streptophyta; class Magnoliopsida; order Poales; family Poaceae; genus Triticum; species Triticum urartu. The sequence goes on from NW_024119213.1 coordinate 2,723, forward strand.
CTCTACACCAAATATTCCCATCTCTAGTGAACACACAAAACAAAGACTGAAATTACTGAAAAATCTGGATTGTCCATCTGGTCTTGCAAGAACCCTAGAAAGAAACTTAACTGGTCAAGTTACAGCAGTTTTCGGCTTTTCGCAGGTAAAACCGTCACCGAGTAAGCTACAAGTCTTGATGCAGACATGGATGACTTGAATTTGCATATTTATCAGGCTTATTAGAGGGAACAAAATGGAAACAGAGACGATGCATCTAGAGGTGTTGCTGCGAAAACTGTGAATCAGCAAAATTATCACCAACTTTTAATAAGATAAATAATTGAAACATCATGGTGAAACTGTCACCGTGCAAGCTATTCCTAAATCTTCATCCATATAAAGATAAACTTTGAATTAGCACATTTAAAGGGTAAAATAAAAGGAACAGCACCAGGTTGCATTATCATTATGCCCAACAGAAACACAAAGACATGCAACCGCAGCCGTACAGAAAATTAACGCCAGCCAACAAATTTATTCAGTCAATCGAGTGTAAAAAAAAGGCAATCAATCTCGCCAATGCGGCATTCACGTCAAGAGACAGCTGCAACATTCCAGGATTAAAAAACAGCTCCTGATTAAATTCAGTTCCTGAAGTGCCGAACATTAACAAAAGTATGGTCAATCAAGGCGTTGGTGCAGTTGTTGAAATGGTTAGTAGTTTTGATACTCATTACCGTGTGAGCCATTACAAATCTGAGCTGAGAATTGGCACATTAACCTTGTCCATGAGCCCATCATACTACCTCCTTTCCGGTTTATAAGGCCCGCGCGTATCCTTAGAGGTGCTGCTGTGGAAACTGTCGCCATCTTAATCGGCCAAATTATCACCAAATTTTTATAGATAAAAATAGGGTCTGTCTATATCTCATCTAGATGTGAAATAATATCTCACATCTAAGTAACATTTTTTTATGTGGCCACTTTTGTTTGTTTGTTTTTTCCTTTTTTGTTTCTCTCGGGCGTGTTTGTTTGTCTCAAGCTTGGTTGTGCTGCTGCTGGGAGATGTGTTTGACTGTCACGCGGCGCATGATGGTGGATAGTGCAGCGTATAAAATTCCAAAAAGAAAAAAAGAAATGTGACCACTCAAAATCGAACACAAGACCTCTAACGGAGACACTACTGTAGTTAGCCACTAGAGTTATATCGCATTAGTTAATTCTTGCCACCGTGAAACACTAAAGATTGTTCCGCCGCAGATTGAACAATTAAAAAAATTCGAACATTTCATGAAATTGTGATTTTTAATTTAGTCGAACGATTTTAAAAAATTGAGATATGTTTTTGCAAAAAAGGGACCACATTTTAAAAATTGAGAAAAAAAATTCGAAAGAAGAATTTTTTTTGCAAACTTTCAAACGTTTTAAAAAAGTGTTTTCTTTTTAAAATGCATACACTTTTCAAATGGTTTTTTCAAATTGCAAACAATATTGGAAACATGAATATTGTATCAAACTTTTTTATAACTTGTGATTTTTTTTGAAAAACATGAATGCATTTTAGAATTTCCAAAAAAATTGATAGACACGAAAAATTCTGGAAACTTGAACAAATTTATGAATTTGGAAATTTTTGTAAAACTTCTAAATTTACGAAAAAACAAAAAAAGAATCAGAAGAAGAAAAAAGAAAATAAAAATGACAAAAGAGATCAAATTTTGAAAAATAGTAAAACTAAAAAGAAAGGAAAACCAGTGAAGACAAAATAATAAAAGAAAAAAGAAAAAAAAACATGAAGAAAAAAAGTATCCTAACTACTTGGGTCAACTCGTCTGCGGTTTGCTCGCTGTCGAGGATAGGCTTGCAACTAGGCTTGCAACTGAGATAGAAAAAGGTCGGACCCCTAGTTGCGAGTTGACGGTGGACTCAGAATTGGGACTAAAAAAGGCCGAGCCGTAGTTGCGAGTCGTGTTGGACTTGCAACTATTACAAAAAACATTGGCCCGTAGTTGCGAGTCGATGATGGACTTGCAAGTAGGACCAAAAAAAGATCGGGGCCTAGTTACGAGTCAAGGATGGACTTGCAACTCTGACAAGAAAGGTCCGACCTCAATTGCATGTCGAGGATGTACTTGCAGATGGAAGTAAAAACCTTGGCCCAAGTTGCAAGTCGATGGTGAATTTGCAACTCTGACAAGAAAGGTTGGGTCCCAGCTACGAGTCGATGATGGACGTGCAACTGGGACAAAAAAGGCCAGACCCCTAGTTGCGAGTTGACGATGGACTCGGAATTGGGACTAAAAAAGGCCGAGCCATAGTTGTGAGTCATGTTGGACTTGCAACTATTACGAAAAAACGTTGGCCCGCCGTTGCGAGTCGATGATGGACTTGCAACTGGGACCAAAAAAAAGATCGGGGCCTGTCAAGGATGGACTTGCAACTCTGACAAGAAAGGTCCGACCTCAATTGCGTGTCGAGGATGTACTTGCAGTTGGAAGTAAAAACCTTGGCCCAAGTTGCAAGTCGATGGTGAATTTGCAACTTTGACAAGAAAGGTTGGGTCCCAGCTGCGAGTCGAGGATGGACTTGCAACTGGGACAAAAAAGGCCGGACCCTAGTTGTGAGTGGACTTGCCACTATGACAAAAAAGGTTGGTTCCCAGTTGCGAGTCGAGGGTGGACTTGCAACGGGGACAAAATAAGGTCGGACCCTAGTTGCAAGTCGAGGGTGGACTTGCAACTAGGAAAAAAATGAGGGGGTCTAGTTATAAGTCGAGAGTGGGATTACAACTAGGGAAAAAAGGTTGTATCCCAATTGCGAGTCGTGGGTGGACTTGCAACTAGAAAAAAAATCATACCCTAGTTGCGAGTTGAGGGTGGACCTGCAACTAGGACAAAAAAAAGTCTTGTCCCAGTTACAAGTTGAGGGTGGGTTGCAAGTGAACAAAACAATGTTGGGGTCCAGTTTCGAGTCAAGGGTGAACTTGCAACTAAAAGAAAAAAAAGGTCGGGCCCCAGTTGCGAGTTGATGGTGGACTTGCAATTGGGACAAGAAAGGTCGAATCTCAGTTGCGAGTCGAGCGTTGACTTGCAATCGGACAAAAAATGTTGGCCCCAAGTTGCGAGTCAAAGGTGGATATGCAACTGGGACAAAAAAAGATGAGCCACACTTATGAGTCGAGGGTGGAATTGCGATTGAGACAAAAAAGATCGAGCCCCAGTTGCAAGTCGAGGGTGCACTTACAACTGAGAAAAAAATTAGGCCCCAGTTGCGAGTTAAGGGTGGATTTGCAACTAAAATGAAAAACAAATTGGGATGAAAAAAATTCGAATTTAGATTTTTTTTTTCACATACTTAAACTTTTTTCCAAATTTTATAAAAAAATATTCACACTAATCTTATTCATGAATTTGAAAAGGGGGGAAAATAAAAGATAAAATGAAAAATAAAATTAAAGTGACACAAAAAGAAAAGTTATATAGAGACAATAGAGCAAAAAATAAAAAAATAAAAAATGGTAATGGAGAGAGGAGAACGGTAGATCAAAGATAGTGAGAGGAGAGTCCATTATCCAACTCTTCATTTGTGAAACAAACGAATGAAAAAAACAAATCTTTGCCAAGCTCCAGAAACAAACAAAAAATGGGGCCGAGCCTATCCTTCTCGTGACCAGACAACGTGCAACTAGGATGAAACAAACTATAGTCCCAGTTGCGAGTCAAGGATGGACCTGCAACTACGATAAAAAAAACAAAGCAGATGCCTGGTTGCAAGTCAAGGGTGAACCTGCAACTAAGAGAACTATGAGCCCAATTGTGAGTCAAAGGTGAACTTGCAACTGGGACAACTACGAAACTAAAAGCCCAGTTGCGAGTCAAGGGTCGACTTGCAACTAGGACGAAACAAACTACAGTCCCAGATGTGACTCAATGGTGGACTTGCAAATGAGATAAAAGACAAAACACATGCCCAGTTACGGGTCAAAAGGTGGGCTTATAGCTGAGAGGGTGGACTTGCAACTTGGACAAGTACGAGACCAATTGCGAGTCAAGGGTGGACTTGCAACTGGGACAACTACGAAACTACAAGCCCAGTTGCGAGTTAAAGGTTGACTCGCAACTGGGAGGAAACAAGCTACGAGCAAGTTGCAATCAAAAGGTAGACTTGCAACTGGGATAAAAAACAAAACACATGCTCAAGTTGTGAGTAGAGGGTGGGCTTGCAACTTTAACAACTACGAGCCGAGTTGTGAGTCAAGAGGGACTTGCACCTGGGACAACTACGAAACTACGAGCCAGTTGCGAGTCAAGGGTCGACTTGCAACTCGGATGAAACAAGTTATGGGCCCAGTTGCGAGTCAAGGATCGACTTGCAACTGGGATGAAAAAATAAAATACATGCTCCAGTTGCGGATCGAGGGTGGGCTTACAAGTCTGACAAGTACGAGCCCAATTACGAGTCAAGAGTGGACTTGCAAATGAGACAACTACAAAACTATGAGCCTAGTTACGAGTCTAGGGTCAACTTGCAACTAGGATGAGACAAACTACATGCCCGGTTTGCATGCCAATGGTGGACCTGCAACTGAGATGAAAAGCAAAACACACATGCTCCAGTTGCGAGTCAAGGGTGGACCTGCACTTGGGACAACTATGAAACTACGAGCCTAGTTGCGAGTCAATGGTCGACTTGTAACTAGGATGAAACAAACTACATGAAAGTTATGTGTCAAGGATGGAGCTATAACTGAATGAAAATAAAACACAAGAAAAATAACCAGGGTCAAATGTCGGTGAGTGAGAAGATGAGGGATAAGCTTCATAGTCGAGCCCCCCAAATGACAAGGTATAAATATAGGCCCCTGTAAAAAATAAACGCGAGAACATGACGACACAAAAGAAATGGGATAAGAGGACGCGTGACCAAAAAAGAACAAACTGACACGTACGTATATGATTCAATTTGTTCGAACATTAAATTTAGATGAGCTAAATTTTATCTAGATTAGATTTAGCAGATCTGGAAACGAAAAAACTAGTTACACTCCACTCTAGCTACACGGTCAAACCAAAAATAAAACAAAACATTGAATGAAAAGAAATGTGTCCCTACACAAAATACAAAGCCCACAAAAAAACCAATACACAAAACATAATAACGGTTCACTAGAAAAATGTCATATCGGCTCTCACTGCTTCACGAGGGACAAACCAAAAAAAACACGACGCAAGGATGACGAGCATGACTCGGAAGTATGTGTATTTGACGTATATGAGTTAGATGACACATTGTTAACTCTCATTTAGATGATAATTAGCAAACCAATCCGAAACGGGACCTTTGACTGCGCGGCAGAAAAGGGCCCAACAAAGGACACACGCGCGAACCGGTTGACAAGTAGACACCAAACACAGATTCGACACAGAGCGCGCATGACAAAATAACCCGCAATCAAGATTTGCACGACATTTATAGCAATCATATGACAGAGTAAAAACAAGTTCATGAATTTAAACAAATAAATAAAGAATAAAGGGGAAAAGAAAAATGAAAAATGGAAATAGAAATATAAATAGAAACAAAAAAATCATGAATATAAAATAGTTTATAATTTAAAACAAACAATAAAACAGAAAAAAGAAAACAAAAAAGGAAATAAAACAAAAACAAACAAGAAAACAAATACTAGGTATCAAATAGGAGTGTAGAAAAATGAGTAGAACTAGGACTGGGTGTAGCACAGACTTGTGAAAGAGATAAAAAAAAAGGCAATCAACCTCGCAGTAGCAACAACCTTGAGTAGCTTGGACTTGGAAAAACCAACAGCGCCCGACCTTGCACCAGCAAGGACCTGGACACATGCAAGGCAACGCCTGAGACAACGCGCCGCCGAGCGAGCGCAACAGCCAGATCACAGCGTTTTGCCCGAATATTAAAGACATATAATCTAATGACTCTAGATTTAGATGTGAGATAGCTATTTCACATCTAGATGTGAAATAGCAAACCTGATAAAAATAATGGAAACATCATGGTGAAACTGTCACCATGCAACCTACAAATCTTCATCCAGATAAAGATGAACTAGGAATTAGCACATTGACCTGGTCCTTTTTTGGGGGTAAAAGGAACAAGACCTGTGACACATGATGCCTAACTGCATATCTATTTTTCTGCTAATTCAGCCCACGCGGTGCTGCGGTACGCGGATGTCGATGCAGAGTAGAGAGAAACTAGAGCCAGGGCCCTTTGAAGTCGCCTTCCTGTCCACCTCTTCAGAAGCGTCGCCTTCTCAGACACGATGACATTAGAATCCAGTTCCTTTTGTTGAGATATGGGTTCATGAAAATCCAGCAGTTTCTTGTGTTTCTAATAGCTAAACTTGCTTTTCTCAACTGATAGTAGGGCACCTATTTGCTCTGGCATCGCGGTTCTAAAATATTGAAACTGTTCGGAAAATGGTGCTGTGACATATATTAGTCTGTAATGAGTTGACAATGGCCAGTACTTCAACGTTGCTAGCAGCATTTTTTTCTTAGATGAAGCATCTGGTGTCAGCACAGATGTGGTGCTCCTTGCAATGACTTGAGCACTTGAGTTTTGTTATTCTGCTTAGAGTTTTAGTTCGTCAGTGGAGACTGAATTTTGTGTTTTGACAGAGATCAAATTCTGAACATTTTGTGTTTTAACTTTGAGTTTTGTGTTTTTCTTTTTTATATGCTTATCTAAACTTGTTTCAGCACCTGTTACGCATGAAAACCCAAACCAGTCCAAGAATTTTCTGCTAATTCAGCCCACACGGCCCTGCGGTATGCGGATGTCGATGCAGAGTAGAGAGACACCGCCCTAGAAGTTCCCTTCCTGTCCAACTCTTTAGAAGTGTCGCCGCCTCGGACACGATGACATTAGAACCCAGTTCCTTTCGTTGAGATATGGGTTCAGAAAAACCCAGCATGCAGTTCTTGTGTTTCTGCAAGCTAGGCTTGGTTTCATCTTCTGATATGAACCTATTTGCTTAGGCATCACGGTTCTAAAATTCTGAAATAGTTTGACCATGACACTTGCCATTAGTCTGTAAAAATGCTTTGACAATGGCCACTACTTGAACGTTGCTAGCTGCATCTTTTGTTAGATGGTATCGGTACTACTTGTGTTTGCTAGCTAGGTTTGGTTTCTTCTTGTGGTTCTTGCAGTGAGTTTGGAGCTTGAGTTTTGTTGTTCTGCATAAAGTTTCAGTCTATCAGCAAGGGATGATATTTTTTTTTGAGACCAGCAGAAAAGGAATTTTTTGACAGATATCGAATTCTGAACATGGCGATGCTAATGTGCCAGGACACAACTTGCTGCATTTTGCTGGGATATTTTTTGAGAAAACAAATCAGGTTGTACCCACAATGCTGTAAGAATACTAGTTTCTGCACATTACATTGTTCTTCTGCACATTCACACGACGACATTTTGCTTCTCTTGTTACATTTGACGGACACTGAAAACGTTGCAGGGTCAGTAAAATGTATGTTTTCGGAAAAAAAATATTGTGTGTGTGTGGAAGGGAGGCAAACCCCGGCGTCTCTGAAATGTATATCTCGCTTACAAGACGAATTCAACTATTCTTGCATCGAAAATAAGAGAAGAGCAAGAAAGTTAGAATTACTCACTGTCACGATTTCATCCAAATTGAACAGTCTTCAGTGAAAATGGGTGTCCCTCTGCAGTTTGGACCTTGCATTGCAACTGCGCCAGCTATTGACATTTCTTCGGAAGGATTTGCAACATAAAAGGGGATGTAGCTCAGATGGTAGAGCGCTCGCTTAGCATGCGAGAGGTATGGGGATCGATACCCCACTTCTCCAGCCTTTTTCCTTATTTTTTGCAGGTCTAAGTACTTCAGAATCTAAATTTATCGGACCAAAAGAAAGAGCATACGGCATAAAAGCGTATCTGGTGTAGTACTATCATAGTACCCTCCCACGGTACTGACCAGGGTTCGATTCCCTGGATGTGCATTTTACTCAAATTTGAATTAAATTTTTGTAAGTTCAAATCCTACATCTGAATCGGCTTAATTATCACTAATTTTTTATAGATAAATAAGATAAAGATGAACTGGAAATTAGCAGTGTCACCTGGTCCTTTTCTTTGGCTAAAAATAGAAGCAACAGAACCAGGTTCCACTATGATGAACAAAAACACAAAAATCCTGGTCATAGAAACTAGCAGCCTTTTTGCTCCCAATTAGTGAAAGTCAATCACTAGAGCTCAACTTATTCCTACCCCGCAAAAGAACCTGTACACAAACCAACAGCCAGGCTCTTTCCGAAAACGAAGTTCATCCTTGCCAAAAAAACAAAAACAATAGTCGTATTGAGCTACATAAGTGAGTACCTAAACCAACAATTTCAGCAACAAAAATGGGCATAACTACTCGTGAAGGAATTAGCATTTCAAACTACAACCATGCCATTCGTAACTTCTCGCTAAGGAATTAGCAATGCAACTTGAAAGTGAACTTAGGAGAACAGTACAACGGTTCTACTCCCACCGTAAAGGAATATAAGAGCGTTTACATCACTAAAGTAACATTGTTCATAACATATGCTAACACGATGTTCAAGATAACATGACAGGCACGAAACGATGATACTATTGTACTACTTCAGGACTTAATTACTAGCACTACACACAGTATGCACTCTGCAGTGCACCATATAAAAGTAATAAATGTAAATCTATGTGAGTACTATCACGGGGATGTAGCTCAGATGGTAGAGCGCTCGCTTAGCATGCGAGAGGTATGGGGATCGATACCCCATTTCTCCATTTTCTTTTTTGCAGATCTGAATATACTGTGAAAAAACACTCAGTGTTACTTTTGCAGATCTCTATTTTCTTTTTTATGTAGAGAAAAGATATAACAAAATGATACTCAGAGATACAATTACAGCATTCTAGAAAGAAGACACACTCAGTGTTACTTTTGCAGATCTCTATTTTCTTTTTTATGTAGAGAAAAGATATAACAAAATGATACTCAGAGATACAATTACAGCATTCTAGAAAGAAGACACACTCAGTGTTACTTTTGCAGATCTCTATTTTCTTTTTTATGTAGAGAAAAGATATAACAAAATGATACTCAGAGATACAATTACAGCATTCTAGAAAGAAGACACACTCAGTGTTACTTTTGCAGACTCGCTAAACAGCTCTTATCAGTCAGTCAACTTCTCTTATTACCATCGTGATGTTGTCACCATCCTTTTATGTAGAGAAAAGATATAACAAAATGATACTCAGAGATACAATTACAGCATTCTAGAAAGAAGAAACACTCAGTGTTACTTTTGCAGACTCGCTAAACAGCTCTTATCAGTCAGTCAACTTCTCTTATTACCATCGTGATTTTGTCACCATCCTTTTATGTAGAGAAAAGATATAACAAAATGATACTCAGAGATACAATTACAGCATTCTAGAAAGAAGAAAAAGCTCATCCAAATTTATTCTGTCAACCAATCTCGCCAATGCAGCATCGACATCAAGACACGGTTACGACATTCCAGGAAAATAAACAGCTCTTATCTGCACAACAGGCTTCTATTTACGGTACCTATCAATAAAGCCAGTTCCTGAAATGTTGAACATTCCCAAACAAATGGTCAACGCTGAGCTGCGGCCTCAGTATTATGCTTCACCAAATATCACCATCACTAGAAATTGTTGATCCACATACTGAAGAAGATGAAGCAAAAATCCAAATCTCAACCACACAAGCAACATAACACTGAAATCACTTGATTGTCCATCTGATGTGACATGAACTTGGAGAAAATAAACAGGTCAAATGATCACCATCGTTTTTACATAATTGGACATCATGGTCAGCCTATCGCCATGTAAACTACAAATCTTCATCCAGACAAACATGAACTTGGAATTAGCTCATTTACCTGGTACATGAGAGAACATATTCAGTTCTTTTCAAGTAAAAGGGACAAGGCCACGTTCAACTCCGATGGAGATGCAAAACAGAACACAATATATCGGCTTCAACTCTCAGCGGATCAAACCATAACAACCTAATAGCATCGCCGAGCACCAGCAGCGAATCGGTTAAACACAAACGAAAAACGCAAGACATGCATGCAACAGCAGCCTTACAGAAAAAAAAACACCAGCCAGCAACAAATCCAAGACATATCACCATTGTACCAAGCTCTTTCCATATAACATGTCATAGTCAATGAACTGTAGCAGGAAAAGTAAGAACGAAGAACAGAAGACATGGTTAATTTTGCACATCTTAATGACTTGGGCCCATTAACTAACAAAATCAATGACTCGGATTAATTATGTATTCTTACCTTTTTCTCCCAACTTGGGCAGAAAGATTTACAAGATTATATACCACCAAAGTACCAAGCCTTTTTCTCCCAACTTATTTCTAGACACATAACCAACAGCCAACCTCTTTTCTCCAAAATAGTGAAAGTCAATGAAACAGAGTACTCCCTCTTCATCGCTATCAGAAACAAAACACTATAGTGATACTGCAGAAATATCTATGTTGCCATTTTTTCTACAATGGCTGTATTGAAGTGGCAATTAGAAACAAAACACTGTAGTAACAATCAGACACATAAGCAGATTCCCCCGGATGTATGAGAAAAGACATCTACACACAAAGAGCAGGAGCAAGACCAACCAGCTGCCAAAAGCAATAGGAGCGAAGTGCGCACTGAACATGAAAGATCGGAATATTAAACTACAGAAGGGAGCATCTAACTAACCATTCCAACAACTAAATGTAATCATTTCTCATGAAAGAATTAGCATTTCAAACTGCAACCATTCCTTTTGTGCTTCTTAATACTGCAAACTTTAAAGTAAAAACGGGGGAGAACGGTAGAGCAGTTCTATAGCATAGATATTCCATTGTTTAGAGCACTAACAAGATGCTCAAGATAGGTAGGATAACTAGCACCACGTGACCATAGCACAAATGCTACTTCAGACATATAAAGTGTTCAGTTCTACTAGTAGTAATAAAAGGTAGGAACAAAAGGCATGCTTCATATGGCATAGATACTCCAAGAGCACAGCAACAACTTGTCCGAGGCAATAAGATGGAGCACGGCAACTTATAGCACTATGAGGAATGGATGCTCCTTCACATCATCATCTTCTTGTGTCTCAAACAACGGAAGTGAGATCATGCTCTCTTGGAAACGATGTCTGGTAAGTATCTGCTTGTTTCCATGTTCTTCACTTTCCACATTTCCTAAAAACACACCATCAGTGTCGCAATGCAATAGACGGTCAGGACGCTGCTCAATCAACAGCTCATGCTCATTGATCACAGCCATACTAGGGACATATTTCACCCCCAAATTAAGCGGTGGTGATGCCTCCATCGCTAACAAGCTAATCCGATACTGAAAGGCCCATGTCTCAGCATCATAGTCCTGCAACACCCAAATATCGAAAGTGATGCTGTCACAGGTGGTGTGCCACAAAGCAAGGGATCCACCCATGTCCAACAATGACACCACATGACCCAACTCTATTGGGCGGCTCATCTGCCGGAAAGTCTCAGCTACACTGTCAAATACAGTCAAGTTGAGGCCAAATGCCCAGTGCAAGCTACCACGATGGTGGACTGGTGGACAATAGGGGGACTGGGTGACATGAAGCATGTGTTGTGAAACTGTCGGACACTGGATGCATCTTGGCTGATTTGATCCCACCGTGAGGACGAAGTACTCAGGTGACTGCACTGGGACACCAGAGCTGATCAGTCTGGAGTATGACACCCAGAGAACCCGGTACTCTCTAGATGTGTGGTGCCGGTAGAAGGCGACTACGGCGATGACGCTGGCGCCTGGTCGTTGTGGAGGATGTGGCAGGGAAGCACACTTGTGGGTGGTCGGATTGCAGATGTAGAAATTGGATTGCTGCCCCAGGATGAGGAGCCCGTCGCAGGCACGGTGTATAACAGCGGGTTTTGTAACAGTGTAACGGAGGACGGGCCATATCTTTTGACCATTAGAGGCTCCGGCGATGTGGCAGAAGCCCTTTCGTCGTTGTTCAATGATGGGGAGTGACGGCTGGCGTCGGTGATGGTCGAGGATGAACGCGTTGGTGGAAGTGCCCTTGTGCCACGACTTGCGGACAGCACGGCAGCGGAGCACATCTTTGGGCGGCAACCGGGCAAGGATCTCATCGATGACAAGCCACTCGGGCAGGTCGTCGAAGATGGTCATGCTGATAAGAAAAGAAAGATGCAAACATTAGTACGACACATGAAAAAGGATGAAAAGGGATTTCCTAAAAATCACTCGGATGATATGTTCTGTTTCATCACTCGTTTTTTGGACAGCTATATCTATCAGCCGATACGTGCAAACAACGAAAAAATAGTGTGCTACAAGGTTTTGAGCCGCCCTTCTCCAGATGCTATACACGTTATAGCGTGCTGTATTTGAAAATAGCATTTAGCATAAAAATGTTCAATATATCCCAGAAATGATAAATATGAGGCATAATCGATTTGAGTAGAAGCACAAAGTCAGCCATTGCAGTCGACCCAATTTCAAGCTAAAGTTTGAACCCGCCGCTCTCTCTTCCCTACTTCCTCTCCATCCCCTGTAGACCGGCGGCGATCACCACACCTTCCCGACTCATCAAGCCAGCAGTCAGATCCGCCAAGCGCCCAAACCTGGCCTAGGATTCGTCGGCCCGTATATTTGCTTACTGTAACATTTTCACACATTTAAATTACTGTCTACATTTTTATAGTACGAGCATTTACACATCTAAAATGTAGATTGTACTACTTGCATTTCTGATGAAATATTTACGCGTGGCTAAAATGTAAGCTTTGCTATTAACATCTGTTATTGTATAAAATTTGTGCAAATCTAAAACGTAAATTTCACTAAATCTAAAAAGGAACATTCTGAAGAAGTCGAAGGAGGGGGTTTACTCTGCCCTGTAGGACGGTGGAGCGGCGATTTCCAGCGGCGTCGCGATGTGTTCTGTTCCCGGCGGCGTCTCCTGGCGATCTGCGAGGGGGGATACGGGATACCAATCAAGAGAAACCTGGCACGGGAGCAAGAGAGTCACCACGCAGAGACGAAATCTTACATCTGGTTTTTCTTCTGGGGCGAAAATCAGAGTGTTTGGCGTAGTTTGTATGGAGGATGAGTGAGGATGGGCGGCGTCTCTGCAGCGGCGGTCGATGAGACCAGACGAGCTGTGTGCAGGTTGGAAACTGATGCGGGGAGAGGAGCGGCCGCTTTGACGAAAAGGGTGATTATCTTCTGCTAACCCTAACCTCAACAGGGGACACATATCAAGTCCTTTTTAGGCGCTGTCAAAAAAAAATTCCCTTTTTAGGAAAACTGAAAACATAGAAGACAGAAAGAAAAACAGAACATTTCCAATGCAGCGTTGCACATGGTAACTCATGTTGTGAATTTTGACTGGATGCACAATTGTTGATACTCTCTTCGATCCATATTACTTATTGCTCAAATGATATGGATCGGAGGGGGTAGACGAAAATGTTTCGCAGCACCCGTGTTGCTCCGTTCGGGCCCACACGGGAGGCGACCAACCCTAGCGCTGCCAGTCCTTCCCCTCTCCTCTCGGCTCTTTTCCTTCGCTATATGGTGCTATTCCATGTAAATCTATTCTTGCTAATAAGCATATGAAAATTCATACTGCATGTCCTGTGTGCCAGGTGTATACTGAAGACATTCGGCATGCTTTATTTGAATGTGACCGAGCGCAGATGGTTTGGGAAAAATCTGGGTTTTTATTGGAAAAAGTTGAGAAATCTCTGAATGTTGATAGGACCGGTTCGGCTGTACTGGAGGAGCTGATTTGTACTTCAATTGATGACCCACTATATCTTGCTCAAATCCCTGTATCATGTTTGATTGCGGTGGCTACTTGGTTCCTTTGGTGGGAAAGGAGACAGTGTGCAAAAGGAGAAAAGATATCTGAACCTGAACGTTCCGCCCTATCAATACAAGCTCTTGCTCTTAACTTTTATCGGGCAGGCATTGTTCAACATCCGGCAAGAGAAGTAATGTGGGCTAAACCACCGCAGGGTACAGTCAAGTTGAATATAGATGTATCATTTGAGTACGAACGGGAGTACTGCTTCCATTGGCGCGATCTTGAGAGATGATGTTGGCGATTTTATTGCAGCTGAGGTCTTCTATATGGGTAAAACAATTGATGCATATACATCGGAAGCTATGGCTATGAAGAAGGGTCTACAACTTGCAGATTCTCTGAGTATTCATAAACTGCTCGTTCACACTGATTGTGCAGAATTGGTCAAGGAGATTAATCAAGGAGCAGTTAATTCAATAGCGACCCCTATTCTTAATGACTGCTTTGAGATTTGTAATAATTTTGGCCATGTTAGTTTTGAGCATTGTGCGCGTGAATCGAATCGCGTGGCTCATGAGCTAGCTAGAAGGGCTAGGGTTGATCCTCCGGGTGTGTGGACGGACAATCCTCCCTCCTTTATCCGTAGCCTTATTTTGGATGATTTGTCGTTATTCGGGATGAAATAAAGCTAGCCATGATGGCATTTCCTCAAAAAAAAAGCGGCAACTGGCAAGCTCGCGCGCCCACTAGTAGAAAAAGGGTCAAACGTGAAGCACATTAGTGCTGGTTTGTATTTGAGCCGGCACTAATGTGCACATTAGTGCCGGTTCGTGGCAGCGATCAATAATACCGGTTCGTGGCGAACCTTTAGTACCGGTTCGTGGCATGAACCGGTACTAAAGAGGCTGTGTCATCCTGCGGTCAGGCTATGGCCCCACCATCACCATTTAGTGCCGGTTCGTACCACGAACCGGTACTAATGAGCGGTGCCGGTTACGGCAAGCTGTTTTTAGTCCCACCTCGTCAAGAGAGAGGCAATATGAGCGGTTTATAAGCCGTGAGTGCACAGACAATGACAAAGAGTTGCAATGCTCACCTACATGTTGATTTGCTTCAAGCCTTGCGGAATAGCATAGATTGCACTGAGCTATGTACAGTGGCTTAGTGCAATCTACACTATTCCGAATGGCTTGAAGCAAATTAACCAGCATTGCACCT
>NW_024119214.1:0-10053 GCF_003073215.2 Triticum urartu
GAACCGGTACTAAAGGGGGGGCCTTTAGTGCCGAAATAATAGTGCCGGTTCCTAAACCGGCACTAAAGGGCCTTACGAACCGGTGTTATTGCCCGGTTTTCTACTAGTGGCCACAAGGATGGCTGCGGTGAGGCGGTCTCCCCATGCGGTTTGTTAGGAAGTGGATGGCACACCCAACTCCGGGGGTGGGAAAGTTTGTTGACTCAAATCTGACCGTCCTAGAGACAGCGACACTCATGGTGGCTTCACATGTGGATTCGGCCAGGGAAACTCATGTGGAGGGGGGGGGGCTCGAAAGTTGAGGTGGCGGCCCCAGGTGGCGACGACAGGAACGTCCTTTTGATGGGGCTTGTTGTCAGTGTTTCAATCGACTCTTTCGGCCTGCATGATCGGCGAGGAGCCGATGATTGGAGGTGTGGTGCTCTGGTTCTCTGTTGGCTAGGCACCTTCTCGAAAGAGGCCAGTTGCAGTTTGTGTGTTATCGTCCTTCCCCCATATTTGGACTTTGGACGCTCGTCGGTTAAAGATAGTGGTCGGAGGGAAGTCTTGGGGATCACGGTGGGTGGATTATTTTGACCATCAATGACGACCCCAATGATGACGGTGCTACATGCGCCACTTCCCCTCTTGAAGGTGTCGTCAAGGTACTAGTCCCCACCTTCCATTCCCGCTCCTTGGGAGAAAATCTCGGTTGTACATTGGACGATGAGAACGCTCCAGCGCTGTTCCCCTCCTTGGAGGTTTCGTATGTGGAACATAGAAGTCAGTGTTTGAGTTGGTGCGATTTCGGAGGTTGATGTTCTAGATTGTCTATTTTCATGATCAAACCAGCTACGTGGTGGAATTGGTGTGCTTTGGTATCGGGCATTCCCTTCTTGCGGCCCAGTTCGTCGGAAGGTCATCCCCTTTGAGCTTAGGCAAGAGGGGAGAGGTTTCCCTCTACGACCATATTGTCGTGCCAAGGATGTCGGTAGCTTAATGTTCCATTAAGGCTGGTTCATGTCCTCTTGGTTGTCGTTCTACTAGCATTGTGTCTTCTCAGGTTTGCATCATCTCCAATCGGCAATTTGAGTCTCTCATGTGGCTGTGGGCGATATCGATTAGTGCGGAGTTCTTGATTTGCAAAGGGATGTTTTGTTGGACCCTCCCATGTTTCCTGGCAGCATATGGCTTCTTCGGTTTCCAGTGTAAACCTCTGTCTATGTCAACAATGTAGCATCCTTCGAGCCGGGGCAAGAGAAGGCAGTTTTCGTTTGCAGTTTTGCACCTGCTTTGGTTAACATGGTTCTTGCATGGACCTTACATTTTATATCAGATCTTAAATTACTAAAAGCAACATAAAAGGTGATGTAGCTTAGATGGTAGAGCGCTCGCTTAGCATGCGAGAGGAGGTATGGGGATCGATACCCCACTTATCCATTTCTGTATTTGTTTTCTTTTCTTTTCTCATCTGCCAGTACGAATAGAAAGCAATATCTAGTCTAAATATCATGAAACATGGGAGGTATCATAGTACCCTCCCACGGTACTGACCAGGGTTCGATTCCCTGGATGCGCATTTTTTTAAAATTTTCAATTAATTTTTTGTAAGTTCAAGTCCTACATCTGAATCGGCTTAATTATCACTAATTTTTGTAGATAGATAATGGAAACATCATGGTGAAACTGTCACCATGCAAGCTACAAATCTTCATCCAGATAAAGAATTAGTACATTTACGTGGTCCATTCTTTTGGGTGAAATAAAAGGAACAAAACCAGGTTCCACTATGATGAACAAAAGCGTTAGCCAATACCAATCCTGGTCACATAAGCAGCAGCAAAGAAAGACCACACTTGCAACATTTATATATATCACCAAAGTACCAACCTTTTTTCTCCCAACAGGTGAAAGTCAATCAACCAAAGTCCATAACGTATTCCGACCACCATTTACCCGGTTCTGGACGTAGCTATAACCAAAGATTATATCCTGAACAAAGTCCGTACTTCCCAGAAAACAAAAACAATAGTCATAGTATTGAAGTAGCAATCTGACACATAACAGTGGTTAGTGATCAAATCACTTGCCACTGTAGTAAATCATGCTGCTGAGCACCAAATCACGTGCAGCTTCCGAAATATGCCTGCTAAAAAGATACGTCCACACAAAGATAAGGAGCGGCCAGTTACCGAAATCAGCAGGACCAAAGTGTGCAATGAACATTAAAGAGTCAAATATTAAGCTACAGAAGGGAGTATCTGAACCCTCCATTTCAACAGCTACAATGACATAACTTCTCGCCGAGGAACCAGCATTTCATACTGCAACTGTGTCATTCGTGCTTTCTAACAATGCAAGCTGAAAATAATCAGGGGAGAACAGTACAACAGGTCTATGTCATAGATGCTCCATTGTTTAGAACACTAGATGATACTCCGCACGTTGTTGCGGGAATATTTGCAATACTGACCAGGGTTCGATTCCCTGGATGCGCATTTTTTTAAAATTTTCAATTAATTTTTTGTAAGTTCAAGTCCTACATCTGAATCGGCTTAATTATCACTAATTTTTGTAGATAGATAATGGAAACATCATGGTGAAACTGTCACCATGCAAGCTACAAATCTTCATCCAGATAAAGAATTAGTACATTTACGTGGTCCATTCTTTTGGGTGAAATAAAAGGAACAAAACCAGGTTCCACTATGATGAACAAAAGCGTTAGCCAATACCAATCCTGGTCACATAAGCAGCAGCAAAGAAAGACCACACTTGCAACATTTATATATATCACCAAAGTACCAACCTTTTTTCTCCCAACAGGTGAAAGTCAATCAACCAAAGTCCATAACGTATTCCGACCACCATTTACCCGGTTCTGGACGTAGCTATAACCAAAGATTATATCCTGAACAAAGTCCGTACTTCCCAGAAAACAAAAACAATAGTCATAGTATTGAAGTAGCAATCTGACACATAACAGTGGTTAGTGATCAAATCACTTGCCACTGTAGTAAATCATGCTGCTGAGCACCAAATCACGTGCAGCTTCCGAAATATGCCTGCTAAAAAGATATGTCCACACAAAGATAAGGAGCGGCCAGTTACCGAAATCAGCAGGACCAAAGTGTGCAATGAACATTAAAGAGTCAAATATTAAGCTACAGAAGGGAGTATCTGAACCCTCCATTTCAACAGCTACAATGACATAACTTCTCGCCGAGGAACCAGCATTTCATACTGCAACTGTGTCATTCGTGCTTTCTAACAATGCAAGCTGAAAATAATCAGGGGAGAACAGTACAACAGGTCTATGTCATAGATGCTCCATTGTTTAGAACACTAGATGATACTCCGCACGTTGTTGCGGGAATATTTGCAATACTGACCAGGGTTCGATTCCCTGGATGCGCATTTTTTTAAAATTTTCAATTAATTTTTTGTAAGTTCAAGTCCTACATCTGAATCGGCTTAATTATCACTAATTTTTGTAGATAGATAATGGAAACATCATGGTGAAACTGTCACCATGCAAGCTACAAATCTTCATCCAGATAAAGAATTAGTACATTTACGTGGTCCATTCTTTTGGGTGAAATAAAAGGAACAAAACCAGGTTCCACTATGATGAACAAAAGCGTTAGCCAATACCAATCCTGGTCACATAAGCAGCAGCAAAGAAAGACCACACTTGCAACATTTATATATATCACCAAAGTACCAACCTTTTTTCTCCCAACAGGTGAAAGTCAATCAACCAAAGTCCATAACGTATTCCGACCACCATTTACCCGGTTCTGGACGTAGCTATAACCAAAGATTATATCCTGAACAAAGTCCGTACTTCCCAGAAAACAAAAACAATAGTCATAGTATTGAAGTAGCAATCTGACACATAACAGTGGTTAGTGATCAAATCACTTGCCACTGTAGTAAATCATGCTGCTGAGCACCAAATCACGTGCAGCTTCCGAAATATGCCTGCTAAAAAGATATGTCCACACAAAGATAAGGAGCGGCCAGTTACCGAAATCAGCAGGACCAAAGTGTGCAATGAACATTAAAGAGTCAAATATTAAGCTACAGAAGGGAGTATCTGAACCCTCCATTTCAACAGCTACAATGACATAACTTCTCGCCGAGGAACCAGCATTTCATACTGCAACTGTGTCATTCGTGCTTTCTAACAATGCAAGCTGAAAATAATCAGGGGAGAACAGTACAACAGGTCTATGTCATAGATGCTCCATTGTTTAGAACACTAGATGATACTCCGCACGTTGTTGCGGGAATATTTGCAATACATTTCGATGATATGTGATTTCTATGGAACGTGAATAGTGATATTACGTAAACTAAAATTGCAAATCCATACGCTTTATTGTGTTTGATTAATGTATTGTAAAATATTTAATATATGTTTGCACGTTGAGGTGGACATTTTCATGTGCATGAATGCATGTTGTGGTGGGCCTTTTGCCATGCATGTTGCTTGATGATGTGGCATGCTTGCATGTTGAGAGAAATATATTAGTGGGGGCTAGCTATTTAGATATAGAAGATTAGCATGACGCTCAAGATAGCATAACAAGCACCAAATGGTGATCGCAGAAGAAGTGCTGCTCCGCCATACAAATACTCCCTCCGTCTCATAATATAAGAGCGTCTTTGACATCACACTAGTGTCAAAAACGCTCTTATATTATTGGACGGAGGGAGTAGTTAAGTTCATGTGAGATAGATGCTCCCAGGGCACAACAGGTGAACAAGTAGTCGAAAACATTAAGTTGGAGCAGGGCATCTTATACCACCATGGGGTATGGAGATACAACTTCTTCTCGTGTCTGAAACATTGGATGTGAAGACATGCTCTCTTGGAGGCGATGTCCAGTAAGAGTCAAGCTGTACCCATACTCTTCAAATCCCAAATTTCCTATAAACACACCATCAATGTCACAATGCAACAGACGAAGATGCTTCTCAATCAACAGCTCATGCTTGTTAATCATAGCCACCGTAGGGTAAAATCCCATCCCCGAATTAATCAGTAGTGATGTCTCCATCTCTAACAAGGTAATCCGGTATTGAAAGCCCCATGTCTCGACATCATAGTCCATATCCAACAATGACCCCACAGTTAAGGATGGCACGGCACAAAGGAAGGGCACAGCCCATATCCAACAATGACCGCAGATCGCCAAACTGTCCTGGGCAGCTATCTGCCAGAATGTCTCAGCTACGGTGTCAAATACCAATATGTTGAGATCCGTTGCCCAATGCAGATTACCACGAAGGTGGACTGGTGGACAGTGGGAAGACCAGGTAGTGATAAAGTCTCTTCTGAAACTATCCACCATTTAATGCATTTGGCTGGTCCGAACCAACCGTGAGCACGAAGTAATCAGGCAACTCAACTGTGATGTCACTCCTGGTGGTTATCGAGTATGATACCCAGAGCACCCGGTGTTATCCAGATGTAGAACCCGACTATATTCATGCCTGGCCGTCGTGGAGGATGTGGCACGGACGCACATTTGTGGGTGGCTGGGTTGCTGCGACGAGATGATCAGGAGGCCATCACACACGGCATGGTGTATAATTGTGTCAAATGTGCATCGGATGACCGACCGTATCTTCTGACCAATTGAGGCTCCACACTGGCAACACTAAGGACGGCAGAGCAGAGGCGGAGACAGGGGGGGGCGTACTAGTATTACCAGTAGTTTCTACGTATAGGTGTTACGTGTACATGCCGCTTCTGATCTTTTTGTTGTTGGACATGAAAACTTTCTAGCCCAAGTGCCCAACTGCCCAAGGCCCAACGTGGAACCATCAACCGAGCCTCGATTGCTAGATGTACGTATATCAGAAAAAAAAGACCTGCTATCAATCTACCCTTATCCTCCCGGTAATTTCGTTCGTGCGATCAAGTCTTCTGGTTCTGTACCTTCCTACGCCGTCGCCCGCCCGCCGCCGCCCATCGCTGGTTCACCGCCGGCTCCTGCAGCCTTACCGCTTTTTCCGCCTTCCGCCCGGGCCGTGCTTTTGCCGCCGTCGCCCAGGGCAGTGGTCCAACACTCCAGTGCATGCGATTTCAATCAAAAGACAGAAACTACTTGTGTACTTCATCGGCATCATACATACATCAACAGATCAACTTCAACTCGGAATCAAGGTACGTCACTGAATCACTGTTAATCTTGATGAATTAGCGCAATTTCTACAAAGATAATAGTTTAATTTACTGCTTTGATAAGGTAGCATAATAGTTTTCTAATGCCACTCCTTGTTTAATGTTCCAATGACTGAAGGATGAAGAGGAAGAGTACAGCAACAATAGATTCGTTTTTCAAGCCTATTGCTTCTAGCTCTAATGCAACTGAAAATGCAAATCCACCGGAGGAGCAACCTGTTGTAGATGATACTTCCAGCCCCAATCTAGTTGATATGCAAACTGATGATCAAAATATTGTGGCACCACTAGAAACTATAGAAGAAGGTAGAACTAGAAGCACAAAATATGTGAGGGATCCTGGTACACGCCAACAGATTTGGGAACTCCATCCTGATAAGCAGGATGAAGCACGTCGATTCTATGTTTCTAAGGGCGCTTTTCATCCATACATGAAAGAGTATCCATATAATGGAACAACAAAAAACCGTCGCCGATTCCAGTATAGTTATTTCACTGATTGGCCTTGGCTAGAGTATTCACTTGTCACACATCGTGCATACTGCTTCTATTGTTTCCTCTTTACGAAAAAGCCAACTGGAAAGTGTGGTTCAAGTGCATTCACAGTGGATGGATTTATAAACTGGAGAAAGGTGAATGATGGCAAAGATTGTGCTTTTATAACCCACATGGGCAAAGATTCCAACTCAGCTCATAGCTATTCAGCCCGTTGTTATGAAAATCTGAAAAATAGATTGAACCACATTGACAAGGCGATGGTACAAGTATGTACAAAAAAGGTTGCAGCTGCAAGGTTAAGACTTAAAGTCACAATTGATTCCATTAGGTAAGACTAAGTTTATTTGTTTCAACAATTAACCTAGTATATTTTGTATTTATGTAAGACTAACATGTCCTTTGTCTGTTATTTCATTAGGTGGTTAACATTCCAAGCTTGTCCATTTAGAGGCCATGATGAATCTCCAGGATCCCTAAACCAGGGTAATTTTCTTGAGTTGGTAAAGCTTTTGGCTGCTTATAACAAGGATGTCAGAGATGTTGTCTTGGAAAATGCTCCACAAAATGCCAAGTACACCTCACACCCCGTTCAGCAAGAAATCCTTGGTTTACTTTCCAGGAAAGTGCAGAAAAGTATTAGAGAAGAAATTGGCAATAGCAAATTTTGTATAATGGTGGACGAGTCTAGAGATGAATCTAAAAAGGAGCAGATGGCACTGGTCATTCGGTTTGCTAATAAAGAAGGGTACATTGATGAGCGCTTCCTTGACATCATACATGTTAGTGACACTGCTGCATTGACTCTCAAGGAGGCAATTTGTACTGTCTTAGAAGATAATAACCTGAATGTACAAGATATTAGAGGTCAAGGATACGACGGCGCAAGTAACATGCGAGGGGAATGGAATGGATTGAAAGCTCTAATATTAAATGAGTGCCCTTATGCTTATTATGTGCACTGCATGGCTCATCAGCTCCAATTGGCTCTTGTTGCAGCATCACGAGAGGTACACGAGGTGCATAATTTTTTTCAGCATGCAAATTTTGTGATAAATGTTGTTAGTGCGTCGTCTAAACGGAATGATGAGTTATTAGCTAATCAAGCTGCTGAAATTGCACGTGGCGTTGAATTGGGTGAGCTTGATACGGGAAAAGGGGCAAATCAAATAGGCTCATTACAGAGGCCGGGAGACACGAGGTGGAGTTCTCACTTCAAGTAAATTAATAGCTTGAAGAAGATGTTTGCTGCTACGATTGCAGTTCTACGAAGTGTAGCAAATGATCGTTCAGTCACAAGATATTCTCGTGGAGATGCAGTCGGCGCCCTAAAGATGATTATCTCTTTTGATTTTGTATTCATTATGCACCTCATGGAGAAAATTATGAAGATCACAGATGTTTTGTGCCAAATGCTCCAAAGAAAGTCTCTGGATATTTTAAACGCATTAGATTGTGTTGCAAACACAAAGTTTCTACTTGCTAAACTAAGAGAAGATGGCTGGGAACCACTTCTAAAAGAGGTTAAATCTTTTTGTCTGAAGCATGATATTGACATCCCCGATTTTAGTTCCAAGTATGTCTCTTTTCCTATATCTAGATTGGAATATTAATCATCACAAGTATTTTAATCTAATATATGTTGCCATTTGTAGGTATGTTGATATGACTAAATCTCGAAACAAGCATGACAACACCACAACACTTCACCACTATAAAGCAGATGTATTCAATGTTGCCATAGATCAACAGTTGGTCGAGCTAAATGACCGATTCAGCGTTCAAAGCACTGAGCTATTGAGGCTTTGTGTATCCTTGAATCCACTGCATGACACATTTGATGTGACAAAGATATGCACTCTAGCAGAAAAGTTTTATCCTGCTGATTTTTCTAACCAAGACTTGGCTTGGTTAGAGTCTCAACTTATCCATTTCAGAATGGATGTTCGCTCACATCCAAACCTAAAATGCTTGCATTCACTTGCTGATTTGACTGTTGGTTTGTTCAAAACTGGTAAAGTTCAGGACTATTCCATGGTTGATAGACTATTGCGGTTGGTTATTACTCTTCCAGTTTCAACGGCAACCACTGAGCGAGCCTTTTCTGCTATGAAACTAGTGAAGACACGTCTTCGAGGCAAAATGGGTGATGACTTTCTTCAACATTACATGATTGTCTACATTGGAAAGGATATAGCTGCAAAAGTCACATCTGATGAGATTATCCACATTTTCGACGATGGTACTCGTAGAGCTGAATTTCAGTTAATAGATATGTAATTTTTTTTCTTGCTAAACATACGTTGTCATGCACTCATATCAATTCTACTATTGAGACTATATTCTTGTGTGGTGTATAATTTGGAATGATTATTATCTGTCTCGCCCCCCTCATGTTCAAATCCTGACTCCGCCCCTGCGGCAGAGCGGTAGATGCCATCTCCATGTTTGATGATGGGAAGCGAGGCCTGACGGCGATGGTGGTTGAGGATGGGCACGTCGGTGGAAGTACTGCTGAGCCACGACTTGCAGACCACACGGCAGCGGAGTACGTTTCTAGAGGGCAGCCAGATGAAGATCTCGCCAACAACAAGCTACTCTGGTCGGCCGTCGAGCACAGTCGCGCCGCTGCTGTTCGGCATGCTGATAAGTAGAAAAAAAAGGAAAACATTAGTAATGTACAGCAGACGTCGACATATTCACGTCTCGCTGAAGGACGTGAGAGGATAAAATAAAATCAGAGATAAAACTTATCATTATCTTGGATACTTAGTAATTTTCCGGTGCTAATAATTGTTCAATCCGGAAAAAGAACTGCAGATACACCACCATGCACCATCATACATTCCTGAACAATTGATCGATGTTCATCTTTATATATGCTTCACCAAATGTCACTGAACATCACTGAAATTGATGTTTTCTTTTGTTGAGGGAATCACCGAAACTGATGTCGGTTCCATTCCGATGAAAATGGAACCAATACACAGGCTTCAAACCAAAACAACCTAGCAGCAACGCATTCCAGCAAACCATAGCATGCTGATCAAGATAGCACCAAACCCTAGATCCAAAAGCAGCAAGCAGGAAAGAAAAGACCCCCGCAAAGGTTCCAGGATATCACCAAAGCCTTTTCTCCCAGCAGGTGAAAGTCAACAGGTATCGATGGGAAAGCCGCATGCACGGAGGAGATCCAGTATTGTACGAACGTCCTGGTATTGCGCCCTAGGACTCGCCGGATCGGGACGCCGTTGTTCCCTCCGTGCGGCTCCGGTCGAGCTCGTCGGATCCCCACCCTTCGCGTGATGACGAGAAGAGGGACGGGGGGCCTGCCGCCGCCGGCGCCAACACCCCAGTTGGTCAGGGACAGGGCCGGAGCAGCC
>NW_024119215.1:0-9120 GCF_003073215.2 Triticum urartu
AAACCCCCCACCCCCCCCCCTTAAAAAAAAAAACAAAAACCCTAGCCACAGAAATGCTGACGCGTGGATGCCTATTGGTCCCGGTTGGTTCCACCAACCAGGACCAAAGGGTCTCCTGACTGGGCTCTGCACACTGCCCACGTGGATGGGCTTTAGTCCCGGTTCTGGATTGAACCAGGACTAAAGGTGGGAGGTATTAGTACCGACACTTTAGTCCCGGTTCAGGAACCGGGACTAAAGGCCCTTACGAACCGGGACCATAGCCCCTTTTTCTACTAGTGTGAAAAGGGATCTGCTAAGAAATCACTCCGGGTGGTATTTTGTGTTATGTTCCTCTGTGACAAAGATCGTCGGTGCTGTTTTCCCCTATCTTTGCACTAACAAATTGTTGCGCCCTTGACGCTATGAAAAATGTGAACTGTACTATTATTTGCATTCATGTTGTACACAGCCTCTGCTCCTAACATTTACACGTATCTAAAATGTAAAAGATAGTATGATAACCATTTTGTAAAATATGCCTGAGAACTCCGCCTAGGGTTTCCGCCGCCGTCATGGGCGACTCCCTTGCTTCCGATCTGGTCTAAGTCGTTTCCCACCATGAGTCTACGAGGTAGTTCGTCCTCCGGATTACGGAGGGAGTCTAAGCCGTCTACGTTTCGTCTCGGAAGGAAGGAGGACCCGTCGGCAAGGGAACTGTGGCGGGCGGGACTCTCATAAGTCCTCCAGTCAGCCGCAGTCTTCCTGGCAAGATCGCGCCTTTCAATAACCCGCTCTTCGAGCCTGAAGCTACGTCTGCAGCAACCGCGCGCTCTCCGTCGATGTCGTCCGCTGGCGATGGGGGTGAAATAGGGGGGGGCCGATGAGGCCCCTACCCACCCGAAGTCGTTCGGTGGCGATGCGATGGTGCCCGCGCAGGTTTCCGGAGGTCAGATCGAGCCGACGGAAGAGTTTGATCACACCAGCAATTGGGATGAGAGGGAAAGTGTGGGGCTGGATGGTCCGGAGGTCAGTATTGGCGGCGAGGTGAACCTAGATGATGATGTTGTTGTGGAAGAGGAACCTGCAGTGGAGCCGGTGGTGGCGCCGCCGCGGTGGAGGTTGCTCGGCCGTTACGTCAGCATCGGGCGACCAAACGTCGACGACATGACGGAACACTTCAGCGAGGTCTGGAAGGTAAGAACAGGCCTCAATATTGCAAGGATTAAGAACAATTGGTATGTGGTGACCTTCTTCTCCGAGGGAGATTACAAATTTGTAGCAAGAGGAGGACCTTGGATTTTCAAGGGAAACGCACTCATTGTTGGCCCGTTCAGGGAAGGAGAGCAGCCTTCTGAGGCTGTACTGAATTCAGTTCCGATCTGGGTTGTGTATACAACGTTCCGTGGGGAAAGCAGACTATTGCGTATGGCGAATTTCTTGGAGGCTTGTTGGGTACCGTCTTGGAGGTGGATGCTGAGGCTGATGGGAGCAGGGTTCGCGAGTTCTTGCGTATCCGTGTGGACCTGCCACTTGGCCGCCGGCTCCAGACCAAAATTACCATTGGCAAGGACCCGGCGAAACAAGTTATCTACCCACTCCGGTACGAGAGGGTGCCCCACTACTGCTTCTGGTGTGGATTCATAGGCCACGATGGCAACCAGTGCGAGAAGAAAAGGTTGGGTGTTCTGACCCGAGCATATGATGAAGGGTTGCGGTGCTCTCCGTACAGAAAGTTTGAGAATAGATCAGCGTTTGTGGCGCCCGGAACCCAGCCTGCAGCAAGACGGGGGCTGAACTTTGCTAGTAATGCTCCCTCTGAGGTTCTTGGAAAGCCAAGAGAGAGGTGTAGAGGGAAGGGAAATCAAGAGCAGCAGCAAACACCAGAGATACCAGTACGGGTTGACGCTCACGACAGTTTTGGCGAATACAGCAGCTCTGACGGACACAACGTGGACACGGACCTTTCTGATCGTGTTTTAGCTATGCGTGTACACTTGGCTGGGCAGAGAGCAGAGGCCAGCAGAGTCCGTATGGTGCGGGCATCATCTGAACCTCCAGAGTTCGTCTTCCTTGGAGGTAGAATACCTGCGCCCCTGCCACTTTCAGTACGCCCACCCGGGAGGGAGGCGAGCCACAGCAGCAACCTTGGGAGCAAGGATATGATCCCGACCATGCGTAACCTTCACGACATGTCGGATTTCTCATCTGCTGAATCCGATCAATACATGCAAGAGGCTGATTCTGTTCTAGGGAAGAGATTTTCACGTGGGCAAGCGTCCGACGACCTGAATCCCAGCCAGGGAGCTATGGTGGTGCATGCAAAGAGGGGCGTTGGCAACAAGTAGAAACGAGGGAAGATTCAGCAGAGTGGCAAAGACAAGAACCAAGATGGGGAGAAGATGGACTCGGACAACATGGATGGAGTGGAGGCAACCGGCCTTGGGGCCGCCGGTAAACTGACGGGGTCGGGTGCGCCGCCCCGTCAGGAGCAATGAATTGGCTAAGTTGGAACTGTCGGGGGGCGGGGAATCCCTCGACAGTTCGTGATCTCGTGTCCCTTGTTATGACGCATTCCCCAAGTCTTGTTTTCTTGTGTGAGACTAGGCAGAATAAAAATAAGATGTATCGTTTGCGTAATAGGTTAGGGCTTTCTGGTTTTGAAGGAGTCAGTAGTAATGGTTGTAGTGGCGGCCTAGCACTATTCTGGCATGAGTCTATGTATGTCGATGTGCAAGAAGCAAATGAAAGATTGATTGACGTGTATTTGCGTGTGTCCCCGGACAAGCCATTATGGAGAGCTACATTTGTTTATGGCGAACCGAGAGTAGAAAATAGACACATGATGTGGGATAAGCTCAAAGGTCTGCATGCTCAGAGCGCTCTGCCATGGGTGATTATCAGTGACTTCAATGAGGCTATGTGGGATTTTGAGCATCAATCGGAAACTCCGAGACCCGCTGGTCAAATGATTAATTTTCGGGATGCACTTGAAGCTTGCGGCCTCACTGATCTTGGTTTTTCAGGGCACCCCTTCACATATGATAATAGGCGGAGTGGCCGGGCGAACGTCCAAGTTCGGCTGGATAGAGCGGTGGCATCCAATGACTGGAGAGACATGTTTATGCAAGCTTCGGTGGCACACCTTGTGTCGCCGACGTTGGACCATAGTCCGCTGCTCCTCAAGTTCTCGCTGGAACAGGACAGGCGGCCTCGCAGTAGCCGCCGGTACGAGTTGATGTGGGAGAGATCGCCGGCGTTAGAGGCCATTATCGCAAACTCTTGGTCAAGCAAAGGTACGAAGAGGAACCTGGGAGATGTAAGGGAGGCCCTTGCTACTGTTCTGGCTGATCTACACACTTGGAGTAATAAAACTTTTGGCAATGTTACACGGGAGCTAGAGAAGTCACGTACTAGGCTTGAGGAACTAACCAATATGAATGCAGACCGAGCTGAAATAAGACTGGAGATGGACAAGATGAATGAGCTGTTATACAGGGAGGAAATATTGTGGCTCCAGAGATCTCGGATTGATTGGCTAAAGGAAGGGGATCGTAACACCAAGATGTTCCACAGGAAGGCAGTTTGGCGAGCGAGAAAGAATAAAATCCGTGGGCTGGCGGATGAGGCGGGTGTTATGCACACCGATCAGGCCACCATGCTACAGATGGTAAAATCTTATTTTCATAACTTATTCACAGCTGACCCAATGTTGGATCCACATGATGTGTTACAGCTTATACAGCCCAAGGTGTCCGTGGAGATGAACAATAATCTATGCAAGGAATTTACCAATGAGGAGATTTCTAATGCAATGCTCCAGATAGGGCCCCTAAAGGCGCCGGGGCCGGATGGGTTCCCCGCGAGATTCTTCCAGCGGCATTGGGCGGTGATGAAGGATGACATCATTAATGCGGTTAAATTATTTTTTGCCTCTGGAGTCATGCCGGACGGGATAAACAGTACGGTCATTGTTTTGATCCCCAAGATTGACTCGCCGGCCCGACTCACTGATTTTCGGCCTATCAGTCTCTGTAATGTCATATATAAGGTGATAGCCAAATGTCTGGTCAATAGGTTGAGGCCTATTTTGGATGAGTTGGTGTCCCCAGAGCAGAGCGCCTTTGTACCGGGCAGATTAATTACAGATAATGCCTTAATCGCTTTTGAGTGTTTTCATGCGATCAAACAGGAGAAGGACCCGAAGCAGAACTTTTGTGCCTATAAACTGGACCTGTCCAAGGCTTACGATTGGGTAGATTGGGTTTTCTTGGAGCGAGTGATGCAACAGATGGGTTTCTCTCACCGATGGGTGGATTGGATAATGAGGTGTGTCACCTCGGTGAGGTATTGTGTGAAAGTCAATGGAGCCCTCTCGGATTCATTCGCACCGTCTCGTGGACTACGGCACGGAGACCCCCTCTCACCTTTCCTATTCCTTTTTGTTGCTGACGGTCTTGATGCTATTCTAAAACAGGAGATTGCAGCCAACCGCCTCACTCCAATCCGGGTGTGCGCCCAAGCTCCAGGCATCTCACACCTCCTGTTCGCGGATGACACCTTATTGTTCTTTCGTGCTAATGGAGAGGAGGCTGGCCAAGTCAAAGAAGCACTCAGTACATATGCTAGAGCTACGGGCCAGCTCATAAATCCTGCCAAGTGCTCTATAATGTTCAGCCCCAAATGTTCACAAGCTAACAAACAGGAGGTCATGCACAACTTGGACGTGGTGAATATGAGCTTTGAGGAAAAATATATTGGCTTTCCAACGCCAAGTGGCCGCTTTTCAAAAGGGAAACTACACAATCTTCAGCAGCAATTGACAAAGAGAATTATACAGTGGGGGGAATTGATGTCCCAAGCAGGACGTGAGGTTCTTATCAAGGCAGTGGCGCAGGCCCTACCCACCTTCCTAATGAGTTTGTTTAAATTTCCTAGAAGCACCTGCGATGATTTGGGGCGGATGATTCATAGCTACTGGTGGGGCGCGTACAGAGGCAAGAGGAAAACCCATTGGAATTCTTGGGACTCGCTGCTGAGGCCCAAATCGGCTGGGGGTATGGGATTCAAGGACTTCAGACTCTTCAACCAAGCTATGTTAGCTCGGCAAGCATGGCGTATTTTGGTCAACCCGGAATGTCTTTGTACGCGCGTCTTGAAGGCAAGGTATTTCCCTAATGGATGATTAGAAGATACTATTTTCACTAGCAACGCGTCGCAAACTTGGCAGGCCATTGTGCATGGGTTGGAATTGCTGAAGAAAGGCTTAGTCTGGCGCATCGATAACGGGCAGTCGGTCCGGATTTGGCGGGACCCTTGGATACCACACCCTGTTGGTCGGCCACCAATTACCCAACAGGGAAGGTGCCGTCTCCGCCGAGTCTCAGAGCTCCTAGACGAGCATGGTGCATGGCGCGGAACCCTACTTCAACAGTACTTTTTGCCCGTTGATGTTCAGGAGATACTAAAGATTAAAGCGTCCCCTCGGCTGGGGGCAGATTTCCTTGCATGGGGTGCAGAACATACCGGTATCTTCACCGTACGTAGCGCGTACCGGCTGGCGCTTGAGGACAAGCTTCGTCTCTCTTCAGTCGCAGCGAGCAGGGCACCGGACGGGCGACGTGCCGTCTGGGCATTATTATGGAGGTGCCCTGCTCCTCCTAAGGTGCGTGTGTTTGCATGGCGTTTGGCTACTAATTCCCTTGCCACATGGTCTAATAAATTCAGGCGACACATGGAGGTTACTGATATATGCCCATTATGTTGTCTCGAGCGCGAGGACACTTTTCATGTGTTTTGCAGGTGCCCTCGGGCGGTGCATTTGTGGCGGACTATAGCGGAGGTGTGGAGTATACCGGACATCGAGTCAGTCCGGAACACCGGCCCGGAGTGGCTCCTGAACCTAATTGCAGAAAGCAATGAAGGGGACCGGCTGCGCCTGATTATGCTGTTGTGGAGATGTTGGCATGTGCGCAACGAGATCACTCATGACAAACCGGCGCCGCCTGTGGAGGTATCTCGCCGCTTTTTGCAGAGCTACGTAATCTCACTGCTCGGGATCCAGCAGTATCCGCAGGGAGATTGGGACAAAGGGAAGATGACCATCCAACAAGAAGGTGCAGAGCAACCTATATCACAAGTGGGAGGTGTGCCACGAAGAGCACACAAATGGAGTCCCCCACCCACCAACTGGGCGAAGCTGAATGTCGACGGCTCCTTTTCCCATGATGACGGGAGGGCCGGGACGGGAATGGTGCTCCGTAACCAGGAAGGGGCCATTATTTTCTCCGCGTGTCGCTCTCTATGGTCGTGCCCGGACCCTCTACATGCCGAGCTGGCTGGGTGCATGGAGGGCATAGCTCTGGCCCTCCAATGGACGGAGCTGCCGTTTATCGTCGAGTGCGATAGTCTACAGGCAGTGCAACTGATCAATGCCTCAGGACAAGACCGCTCACAGTACGCCATGGTGGTCTCGGAAGTGAAGCATCTTATGAGTGAAAGGGAGTGTCATGTTATTCATATTTCTCGAGAGCACAATAATGTAAGCCATGCGTTGGCGAACTTTGGAAGGACGGAAGACTGTACTGTGGTCTGGCTCCGCTCCGGTCCGGACAATATCCCTAGCTTGTGTAGGAAGGACCTTCTTGGCTCTTGAGTAATACAATCCCTTTTACCCCGCAAAAAAAAATCATTTTGTAAAATCTACACAAACCTAATATGGAAAATTCGCTAAAAATATGAAAAAGCACCATCCTGATGAGCTCAAAGCCCAGCAGTAGAAGGTGCGGTGGGGAACCAAAAAAAAAACGCTCCGGTGATTCCGGAGAAAATGGACGGATTTGGCGCAAGAAGAAACAACTGCTCCGGCGATCTATGGATCTACCGGCTTAAACTAAAGGAGAGAATGGGCGGAAAGAGCCGAGGGGGTTTACTCTGGAGCGGGCTCTGGCGGCGATTTCCGGCGGCACCGCGACGGTGCTCTGTTCCCGGCGGCGGCTCTGGACGGGAGGACACGGACGATCTGGGTGGGGCGGAGATATTAGACCAGCAATTAATAGAAACCCTTCCTCTGCACGGGCGGATAGAGTCACCACGCAGTCACGCCCGAAAGCTTCCCGGTGAAGATGGCAGTGAGCGGGCGGTTTTGGGAGCGAAAATCCCGAGGAAAAATGGCGGCCAGAGTGTTGTCTTCTTGACGACGCTAGCGTGAATACTTTTCTTTTAGCATCATTACAGACACAAGCGCTCATATACACGCACATACATTCATCCCCATAAACGCACACACGCACACCCTATCCTATGAGCACCTTCGAGAGACTGAGCCGGCATATCATCTTGAGATTTACGAAGTCACCGTAAGCACCTCGTCGTCGACGGGAACGTCTCCTCCCACTGAAAGCGCATCGCCGGAAATCCTGAAATAAATCCAGGAATAATGCGAGCATCAGGATTTGAACCCTAATGGGTTGAGGATACCAGCGTGAATACTTGATACGTATCGGAGACGTGATACGGAAATACGTCGGATAAGCCAATTTTTCTGAAAACTAAACTAGGATACGGGGATATGTTCATGGTGTGGGCGACGCTACCCGTCCGCCGGCGGATAGCGCTAAAATATCAACCACCTCTTGTACCGTCCGATAGACATAGAATTAGCCATCAGATCTCCCCCAATCGTGCGCGCCCCGAATTGCAACAAGCCGGTTGTTGCACTTCTTCCTCTGATAGTGTGAAGCGAGCGGTCCGTTTCGTTTCTCTAATTTTCTGTAACAATATTCTTGTTGTGAAACCTTCTCTTCTCTAAATTCCTGCAATAAGATCTTTATTGTGAAACCTCCTCTTCTCTAATTTCCTGCAACAAATCTGTTGTTGCAAAACTTCTTCTTCTCTAATTTTCTGCAACAAGACCCTCTTCTTGCGAAACCTATTCTTCTCTAATTTCCTGTAAAAAGAGCTTTGTTATGAAACCTCCTCTTCCCTAATTTCTTGCAACAAGTCAGCTGTTGCAAAATCTCTTCTCTAATTTTCTGCAACCAGACCCTTGTTGCAAAAATTACAAACACACCTCCCGCCGTATCTAATTTTCTGTAACAAGATCCTTGTTGCAAAAATTGCAACAACAAAAATTGCAATAATATCTCCCATCGCGTCGCGCATTGGTACGGTCTTCGTTCGCTGCCGTCGTTCCGCAACAACACCGTTGTTGCAGAAACTTGTTCCAAAGGTAGTACATGGCATGGCAGTGAACACAACACCGTATCTATTTTTTTTACGTACAAAAAAGGTGCTAGTAGCCAGTACTAGACTACTAGTACATGGCATGGCAGTGTGTCTCCATTCTAAAAAATTATAAACAAGTCAGTAGCATTCGACAGTGGGCGTATATGTAGCTCGAGGAAGAAAGAGCAGACAAAACAAGCAACGTGTTGGTTGGTTTCGTGGCGGCGGGTGCGCTCAGAAAAAAAGGGACGTTGCAGTGGGCTCCCGCCTGAATATGTGGTTGGCAGAGGAGGCGGCTGATGCCTGCGCGTTATCAGCCGGTGGAAAGCGAGCGTTTTCCTATGTTCATGCCTCAAATAGAATTGCCACTTTTTTCTTGCATTTGGTCCACTTTTTTTATTGCAAATTTTTGTAGGTAGCTTACCAAGCTGACAGTGGGATTTCTCTAAGTTTGCTACCGTCAATCAGTCCATCGGCTCTCTCTCTCTCTCTCTCTCTCTTGCCTCATCTTTCAATTGAACAAGAATATCGACATTCACCTTTTGACATGAACTCGTGCCGATGTCGGAATCTTCAAAAAATGTGCCTTTACTCTTGAGGGGATTTCACTTGAACAAAGGGTCTCATGTATCCAAATCGTATCGCAACAGCATCCCACGAGTATCAAACATTATTTGACTCTTTTTTAAATTAAAAAAATAAAAGGCTACGTATGAGATACGTATCCGGGATAGTATTCAGCTGGATATGCATAATTTCTGAAGTATCCGTGCAATCGTAGGCGGTGGCAGTGGGAAACCCGGAGAGTATCATACCAACTTCCACGTACACTTCCATGATCTCATTTAGAAAAAAACAATTTTAATTGTTTCAATTTTTTGGGAAAATATGTTAATGCTCATAAGGAATATGTCT
>NW_024119216.1:0-8921 GCF_003073215.2 Triticum urartu
TGTCATGGAAGTGATCATGGGCACCCATCCTTGCAGCCTCCTCCCACCGGCAACGCATGGCCGGTCTGTTGTTGGTGCTACTGCTAGGCGTGGTACTTGCACCGAGTTGCGTGATGTGTGCGACTTGTGTCGTGCAGGCGCCCCTTCCCCTCCTCCGGCGGCACTTCCTCCTCCTCGAGTTAAGGTGATGGCTCTCGTGTGGCGATGACAAGGCTTCAATGGTAGTGGCAGGCGGTGGGCGCACCGCGACGGGTCCTCCTGGCACTGCTCCGACCCTAATAGCTTCGCCGTTTACTCCACTAACTTTTAAGGGGTCGGTTAGAAATGCCATAAGCTGAGCGCTTGTAATAGAAATCAGTGTGTGCGAGTTAATTCATATCTACTTGTACTCGTCAAAGGAACTTAATCGTGGCATTCTAACCAAAATGAAAAACTATAAAACAAGGCTCCCTCCGCTTTAGTGCATAGGGCGTGCACGTAGTTCTAGATCATTGATTTGACTAACTAAAAATGTGTTATATTTCATCGATATCATATCATTTGATTCATATAAGAATGTAGCAGTTTCTAAATAAGGTAATATCATCCGTGGTGCTTGAACTTGGCATGGATGTTCACTTTAGTGCATGAACTGGTTTTAAAACTTGATATGGACGTATAAATACGGTGCTAATCTCATTTATAGACATAAAGTGTGCTGATTTGGCACCGTATTTGGCTGACGTGGCATGGGTCCACTTCTGGCAACCAAACAAGATTTCAGTTAAATACCATGTGTCTATGACTACCGGG
Source organism: Triticum urartu (assembly GCF_003073215.2). Lineage (NCBI taxonomy): Eukaryota > Viridiplantae > Streptophyta > Magnoliopsida > Poales > Poaceae > Triticum > Triticum urartu. The sequence goes on from NW_024119216.1 coordinate 793, forward strand.
TACTGCCTGTCAGTAGAGAGGGAAAATTGACCTGAAGCGTAGGAGCGACCTGGCTAACCACTCAAACCAAAGTTTTATGGATCCTCAAAAAAAAACCAAAGTTTTATGTGGTTAAAACGCCCCTTACTCTTAATGTACTGTGAGGTAAAAAGCTTTTGTTTTATTAAAGGGTTGCATATAAGTAATAATCACAGTAATACAAATAAATTTCAAATAGCCGTGTGGTATTAATAATTATAAATGTTGTACATAAAATTAAAATAATAAATTCTTTAAAAATGTTCATGTATTTTTCCAAATATTTATGCATTTTCGAAAAATATACCTATAATTGAAATAATATATATTAATTATAATTATGTTTTTATAATATTAAATAATGCAAATATTTTAAAATTTACAGTTCAAACATTTGAATAGTTATACGCACATTTTATAATTCATAAGTATGTTGTTAATTTTTTTGTACAGTTAAAACTAATTCATAATTTAAAATTTAAAATTTAGATAAGAATATTCACTCATTATATTTACATTATTCATTATATAAAAATTATGAATGCTAACCATGAGTGAAATTATACACCATTGAATATGCACAAATATTAGTTTATGTTGTTATCCATAAATTTCTATAAATTCAATATAACCATGCATGTATAAAAAAATTGTATTCACTATATATTTATAAAAATAATAATTTTAAATATAATCAATGATTTTATATTTGAATTGATTGCAGTTACTAAACATTTTTAAACACACATAGGTTTTACTCAAAATAGCACTTTCTAAGTAATACGTGCATACATCTATGTATTTATTTTGTTTGCACATGAATATTTGTAACCCACAGCATGGCATAGGCCTGGTTTATAGATTATTTTTTAAAATAATACATGTGTTTATTACGATTATAATCTACAGATGTTTCACATTTTTCTTTGAAAATAATGTGTTCAAAATTAACAGATTTTTTAAAGAAAAAATGTGAAATTATAATTTACACATGTTACTACTCTATAAATTATAATCACACTAATACACATGCTACTACTCTGTAAATTATAATTTACTAACTTTTCAAAAAAAAACATATGCTAAATTGGCAGCACCGTCTGCAGCCCATTTAAGTAGCGCAAGTCTTTTGGACGCGGCTAATCTGCACCCGAGCTCATATGCTCCCGCATGAACAGTAAAATCGAAAAAAAAATCAAAAAATTCAAACAATTCCAAATTTTTTTTGAGAGAAACAATGACAAAAGTTCTAAGTGCCTGCAAAAATTCGTCATGAAATCACATTCCTAGAAGGCGTGGCAAAAAAACAAAAATAGTACTCTGAAAAAGCTACTTTCAAATGCATTTTGAAGCACTGAATTTGTTTTTTTGCCACGCCTTACAGGAATGTGATTTCATGATGAATTTTTGCAGGCACTTAGAACTTTTGTCAATGTTTCTCTCAAAAAAAATTTGGAATTTTTTAAATTTTTTTTGATTTTTTTTCGAGTTTACTGTTCATGCGGGAGCATATGAGCTCGGGTGCAGAATGAACTTTTCGAAGTCTTTTCCCTTACAATAAGTACGAGGTGCCAGGTTTGCCATGAAAACTCCGTTGGTTTAGTGGCCAACGGTGGTGGCCCGCAATCTTCAAGTCGCATGGTGGAACCCAGACAACTAAAATATTGTTTCGTGCTACAAGTGGACCTCATGCCACGTCAGTTTAGTGCCACGTCAGCACATTCTACATCTACAAATGACTTATCACCATATTTGCACGTTTATGCCAAATTTTAGAACCAGTTTGATGTATTTTTCAAGTTCATGCACGAAAGTGAACATCCATGGCAAGTATATGCACCACTGGTGATATTACCTCTTTCTAAATATTTCATCTTCAAAATATTTGTCTTTTTAAAAATTTCAAATGGACTACCACATACGGATGTATATATACATATTTTAAAGTGTAGGTTCACTCATTTTGCTCCATGTGTAATCACTTTAGAAATCTCTATAAAGACAAATATTTAGGAACGGAGGGAGTATATTTTTAATTACATATAATACATATCTAGCTAGTTAAATTGATGACCTAGAACGACGCACAATGCCTAATGCACTGAGATGGAGGGAATATGTAAGGGTCACTTGTGCGCTTGTATTTTTGTTCGTTGGTGTTTTTGAAATGATTGGTTGTCAGGCAAACATAATACATCCGCCCAAGCACCGGCCGAATGTACACTGACTCTACAACATATCACTGATACACTCCAGCGACAAAAAAGTATTGCGACTCAACAGCGATGGTATATCAGTATCAAATCTTATTCAGAGCGCCAGAACAAAGTCGACAAACAGCAGGCTACCAAAGGGAACAGAGCAAACATCGGCGTCGAGAATATTCATGGGGAACAGAATGAACATCCGCGTCAAGATTATTCATGGGGGCCGGAAGCAAAAGGTGCCATTGGCAGGCAGAGAAAGTTTGTTCTACAGCACAGAGATACGTCGTTTCATGTCTAGTTCACATGTTGACACGTCGAAAGTGAGCCGTGCTCTGCACTAGTTCTTGCCCATCATGGCTCTGTCCTGCTGCCTCAGCCTCTCACCTTCGCGAGAAAGATAGCCCTGGAATTTCTCCTGCCAAAATTACAGCAAGAATGATTACACCTCAGCCACCGGTTAGCAACTGCTCACAAGTTCTGAACAGTGGTAGCAATGCTAACATAAGTAAAAGAGCAAAAGAAATCATGTGCATACAAGTAATCAAACTATCACAGTATATATATGTGTGTGTGTGGTCATCACCAGGATGCACTTTATAGACTACACACATTGCAATTTCCCATACATTAATCGCGCTGAAATACCTTTGAAAAGGATCACTTGAGATAGCGTATAAAAAGAAGTAACTTCAGTACAATTCACATCTCAGTATTCACTAGGCTTGGTTCTATGGGGCATCCCAAGGAGAGGTGACTACATCAGCATTATGTTGGTCCCAAGGGAATATGACTAAGACTTATAGCTTAGGGTAAAAACAATAAGATTAAAAATGAAATATACAGAGGCATACAAGGAAGAGGTAGATAATATAACTTCCAGCTGCTAAGAAACTGGATCTTGTTTTTATTATTTAAAGAAGAACATTATAAGACGTCAGAAAACGCAAATTTGCATCCAGCAGCATAATGAACTATAGAAATCCCAAAAGGTCAATAGTAAAGAGCTAGAAATTAACATAATCGGTACAGAATGGCATAACTAGGAAACAAAAACTTACCAAATTACATATAGCAAAGATATATGTGCCATTTTAAAAGACAGCATCTAGAATATAGAGTATTAAGATGCCTAGTCCAATGTAAGTACACAAGTCCTCAGTATTTCAACCAAAATACACCAACACTGAACTTCAAAAGTATATATCTTAACGAATTTCTTTTACAAACAGGTAAAGCAACCCATTATACAGTAGTGGGTGACATAACAGAAACTCTGCAGTCTTAAACAGCTATGCTGACAAATGGGCAAAGCAATCCATTAAGCAGGAAACAGTAGACATAACACAAACTCCACTCTCTCAAAACATCTATACAAAGAGGAACCTATTATGGCAAAGAACACATAGCAACTTTGCCATCATAAGGCATGTTTAGCTTTTCAACGCTGTTACTTATTGGAAATCTTCTATTATTACCCACTTGACCAGTCCATCACTATTCAATTCGATATATACCCATTACCGCAATCTGCAAATTATGTGGCTATACACCTAACACTATATCAAAACAGGACACATAGTTGAGCTGCAACCCTTGCTATCATTAACGCTAATGAAAGCAAGAAGCAAATGTGCCTTCCACTTTGCATATTACACAAATCAAGACCCTGTAATTTACAACATTTGCCTCGTATTTTGCACAAGCCCCACGTGTGTGGTATCCCAAAATTCTGTTTATAGATAGCAGGAAAGCATAAAGAGAAGATCCCTTTGCTTGAGTACCACAATATTTGCTGCTATGTAATGCACCATAATATCTGTTCTGACACGCAATTTATGATTTTTACATCTCATGAAAATAGTTGACTGCTCGAACTAAAAAAAAATTTCTAACTTTGCCGTTGCTACAAATTTGCAAACCAAGTCTTTTCCTCTGACATAAGATACAACGGAAACCAAAACTAAGCACTATTCATGAATTATCTGTTTTCTGGCCAAATAATATACACACCATGACTAACTGTGATCTGCAATTCCGGTCCTTGAAAGTTGGAACTTAAATTAGAATTATCAATCTCTTAAGAAATCATCAAACCAGTAGTGCAATGTCCATGTTTGGCTACAATTAGGACTGATACATCGGATCCTAATTCCGGTGCTTAGTTCACAATGTCCAAATACCCTAGTTTGTAATGCATTGCCTCCACCCAGACTAAATCAAAAAATAACTTAAGACGGTCAAATTATATCGATGTACAAGCATAAAAATGTGCAGGTTGCATAACACAATCTTATACGGCACGCTACATGACAGTACAAGGCACTAAAATCTCCTGCTAGCCAGTTGCCAACCACTGAAGGAAACCCTTCATCTATGTGCCGTAAATGGATCATTCTGACCCAGAAACGCATTGGACAACCAAAGATTTGCTATTTCCGCTAACGACGACTGCTCTATATGATGGATTGCAACAAAGCAGCTCATGCTTAATACCATACCGGGAGGCACAACAGAAAATTGTTCCAAAACTAGAGCACACCATTAGCGCAGAGACCCTAATCAGCCAACCGACAACATTCAGCCACATATGTGGCTTAATCCAGGAACTCGTACCCCCTGGTTGGGAACCACCCAAATCAGCAACTAAGCCGCCTTGTGCGCACCAATCCATCTAGAACTACCAGCGGGGTAGGTTGGAACGCCAACCCCTACCGAGAGGGAGACGAACGAGCCGCCAGATCTGCAGCACAGCGCGCGCAGCAAACGGGTCTGATCTAACCAAACGAGGCAGACGCGCGGATCAAGCAGACATCAAGCGAAAACACACGCGGCCGTCGGGCGGAGGGGATCGGCGACGGGGTTTCGGGAGGGAAGGGGGAGGGCGCGGCGCGGTGGTTGGTCGGTGGGTTGGTGGGTTACCTTGCCGCCGAAGAGGAAGATCCCGGCGAGGCCGGCGGCGCCGACGCTGCCCCAGATGACCACCGTGGAGGAGAGCAGGGACCAGTTGCGGTAGATCATCCTCGCGAGCGCCTGTCGATCGCTTCTTCCGCGGCGGATTGGAATTGGATTGGGGGAGATCGCACACGAGACGGAGAGACCGCACCAGCTTTGGGGAAGGGGAAAGCAAAAAAGAAGGGGGTATGGCTACGCTAGGGCCAATGTTCGAGGTCTGTTGTCAGCTCCACGGCCCGGCCCAACATGAAGGGCTGGTTCCTTAACCTCGTTTCTCCAATACATCTCCTCCTGCGAATCAACCTGTGGTGAGTTGATTAGGTGGACATTGATATCTCCAACCCATCAGGGTTTTAATCCTGGTGTTCACATTATTCCTAGTTTATTTTAGGATTTCCGGCGATGCGCTTTCAGTGGGAAGAGACGTTCCCGTCGACGACGAGGCGCCTACGGTGACTTCAGTCTCTCGGAGATGCTCATAGGGGTAGGGTATGCGTGTGTGCGTTCATAGGGATGAGTGTATGCGCGTGTATATGAGCGCTTGTGTTTGTACTGATGCTCAAAAAAAAACATCTCCTGCTCTTCGGGCTGACACCATCATGATTCCGATGCACTATTCCTCAAACAAACAAAAATTACGAGTCCAATGCATCTATGGATGAAAATGAAGAGGGAACGGATGGAACCGGGCGCTTTCATTTTCTTTTTGCAGAAGGTGAAATGAATACACAGACTCTAGGTACAAATGTTGTCAAGAAATTTTACGGAGCGAACACAATGCGCACATGCAGACGGAAGCATGTGTACACCGGAACTGAAGACCTCTTGAACCATATAAAAAACACAAGGGAAATAACAAGATATTCAATTTTGTCAACACAAAAACTTGAAGGAATAAAACAACAATACCATTGACATGGTAGTGCAGCTCCGGTGACATACTCACAGTAGAAGACTAGAATAGAGTAGAGGTAGTTGGGCCACACATGGGCCATTCTGCTCATTGTGTGCTTGTTAGGCTATAAACAGCCATATGCCAATATTTTAAATGTAAAATTCGCTATTAGTGAAACAGAAACTTTCGCTTGTTCCACCGGAAAATGTCGTTCCATTTTTTATCTGTCTCTACATAAAAAATGCTCCCATTTTCGTTCTGCAGATTTCCCTTTCCATATCAATCTTTCCTCCCCAGTTTCATTTTTTTCACCAGACAAGCGAAAGTTTCCACTCCATTTCCATCCCTAAATGCATCAATATGTTTCTTGTGACCCGATACTAAATTTGCGCACCAGTCATTCACCAAGCGCGCATCGTCGTGAATATCATGCTAACAAAGCTAATTTTGATGGGCAAGTATCTATCTCGCCTTTAGTGAGATGGAAGCAGCTTGTTCCCTCACACTGATGCCACACACGTTTTTTGTCCTTTTTACTTTTGTTTATATTTTTATAAATAGTGATATATGTAATATGAAAAATAAAGTTAGTTATTTTTATTTAAAAAGTGTTCATCACACATTTAAAAGAGATTCATGCAACGATTGTGAAATGTTCATACAACAAAAGCAAAATATTCGGTCAACTTTTAGAACATGTGAGTACCATCCAAAAAAATTATGTGAAATTTCAAAAATCTTCGTATGTTTAAAAATGTATGTGAGAATTTGTAAAAAAATTAGGAAATTTTAAAAATATTCATGTACTAGGTTAAAAAAATCGTAGCACTCAAGAAAATGAAAGTTACATTTAAAAATTTCATGCATTTCAAAATATGTGTGTGAAATTTTTGATTAATTTTTTATACGATGTAGAGTAATTCTGCATTTTTTAAATAATATATTTTTGTCATTCAAAAAAATGTTCCAACATGTATTAGTAAAAAATGTTCAAAACACGTATTTTTAAAAAAATGTGTATTTTTGGAAAATACACATCCAGTCAAAACTCCTTTTCTTTCATAGGAGCGAAGCAAAGAAATTCCTTAACATCTGCCATCATATTCCATTCTTGTATTATTTCTAATTTCTACTGCCTGGCCCAACATGAAGGGCTGGTTGCTTAACCTGTTTCTCCAATATGGCCGAACATCTATTCCTCTTCGGGCTGACACCATCATGAGTGCAATGCACTCCCTGAAAAAAAACACGAGTCCAATGCCATCATAATCAAGGAATAAAACAAAGTGGAAAAGGATGGAACTCGAAGCTAAAATGAATACATAAACTCCAGAAACAACTACTGTCGAGAACTCACACTAGTAGACTAGAATAGAGTAGAAGTAGTTGGGCTGCACATGGACCATTATGCTCATTATGCGTTTGTTGGGCTATAAAACAGCCATATGCCCATATGTTAGACCGAAAGTTATGTATAGTGGAACATAAAGTTACATTTTTTTTCACCGGAAAGCATTGTTCCCTTTTTTTCGCGTCTCCATGTAAAAAAAATCTCTTTCATTTTTGTTTGCAAATTTCCCTTTTCATATCCATTTTTCTCTCATTTTCGTTTTTCCATTAGAAAAGCGAAAATTTTCGCTCCATTTTCATCCTAAATGCATATAGATGTTTACTGTGACCCAATGCTAAATATGCGCATCAGTCATTCAGCAAGTCTGCATCATGGTGAAAGTCGTGCTAATGAAGCCAATTTTGATGGGCAAGTCTATCTCGCCTTTAGAGCATCTCCAATAGATCATGTAGATGTATAAATAACTGTTTTTTACATAACGAAGCTCAAAAAACAGTGCTTCAACTGATGATGTAGACACATATTTTTTTACTCCAAATTTTCTCTAGATGTAAAATATGGCACTTGGTGATGCAAATTTGCATCATTTGGGCCTCGTCTCGAGTAAATCTCGACTAAAATCCGAGGAGCCACGCGCGCAGCCCAACTGCCGCGCGAAACTTTCGTGTGTCGCGCTTGAGCACCTCCCTGCCATCGGCCGCCGCCG
>NW_024119217.1:0-9810 GCF_003073215.2 Triticum urartu
CGCCCTGCTTAAGGGGAAAGAGTCATTTTCCTCTGGTTTCCCCCCTTTTTCATTTTCCAATTTCTTTGATTTTCCAACAGTTTCTTTGCTTTTTCTCTCTGTTTTCACTTGTTTTATTTTTTTCTTTATATTTTCATTATCTTTTTTCGGTTTTCTTTGTTTCTTTCTCGGTTTTCACTGCCTTTTTCATTCCCTTTATTTTGTCTTTTGTTTTATTTGTTTGTTTCTCCTTTTTCATTGGCTCCTTTTTTTCAGCATAGATTCAACATTTCTTTTATACATTAGAAACATTTTTTATATCCATGTTTAACATTTTCTAAATACATGATCAAAGTTTTTCTCAAAACTTGATGCCCACGTTTTTCATACATATTCTGCATTTTTGGTATATATCTAATACTTTTTTAAATATAGGTTTAACATTTTTTCAAATACAAGTTCAACATTTCTGGAATACATGGTCATCATTTTTTCAATATACATTTTAAAGATTTTTACAATGCTTGATTAAGAAATTTCAAATTGAAGATTGATTTCTTTTGGATATATGCTCAACATTTTTGTTTCTACACATTTTGAATATTTTCAAATGCTTGAGTAACATTTCAAATACAAGAATATAAATTTTTGAAATGATCGAGTCACATTTTCAAATACTTGATTATACATGGTAAACATTTTTCAAATGCTTAATTGCCCTTAAATACTTATTCTTCATTTTTATGAATGCTTGTTTATTTTTTCAAATATATGATAAGTAATTCATACACATAAGAAAATCTCTATACACATTTAACGTTTTTCAAATAGTTGGTAAATATTCATTTCTAATGCTGACGCAAATTAGTTTTTGTAAAATATTTATGTAAACTATTTGGAAGTATAAACAAAATTGAAAAAACATAAGAAAAAACAGAAAAATGAGGTAGTGGCCTCAGCCGAGCTGGACCTGGCCCGTAAGCCGGCCCCTCAGACGAGGCTGGCATCCAACTCGTGTTGAGCAAGGTATAGACACGCCACGCAATTGATGGATTGAGACAGCTTTTAGTCCACACTAGTAGACCGCCCGTGCGTTGCTACGGGCTACAATATAGTGCATGTAAATAAATTAAACAAATGACTAAAGTTGTCTTCAAGGTCGAAGCTCATTTCTCCCTTATATATTTGGGCATGTTTGGACATTTCTCCCTTGTATATTTGGGCATGTTTGAACATCAAACGGACGGCTGGTAGGCTCTCCAAAATTCAGCTGTGTGGACAGTCGCTGCAACATAGCTAACCCTTGATTTGTAATCAACCACTCTCTTCCCATAACATCTTTTCTTCCTGTCATTGTAGCCCAATTATTGAGCTCCCTCCATAGTCACACATTTCCTCACACCGCCAATCCGTCAACCACGTTGGAGGACACCCGAAGACAATCGTCCTTATCATCGCCCTCTCATTGGGAGGGACAAAGAGCGAGGCATAAACATACACATACGTAAGTTAATTCATTATTTCATTAATTAATTACTTAATATGATGTCTTGTATCCTCTACATGGACAAAAAATACAACAAAAATATTATCTTCATTCTACATAATGAAATTGAAAACTTGTGAACAAAATCACAAACCATCATTTCACTTCTGATCCACCACAAAATAATATTTGGAATATTTTTCTTAAATGAAAAATATTCATTTTCTCTCTAAAACCCTAAGCCAAATCTGTTTGCTCCAAAGCAACCCTAATTTTTATGCCTCAGAAAATTCTAAGATAATTCACAAATATTCTAGGGACCCTAGGGCACCTCCCTGAGCAAAAATATTTCATCACTTTTTGAAATATTTTTGCTACAAAAAATCTTTTCTGTTCTGGACAGAAATGGTGGTTTCTACAGCAACTACCATTTTACTTGCTCCATTTGACCTGATCTTTCTTGTGCTTATTTACCTTAGTAACTCCAAGCTAGCCTCCAAAGCACAGCTACAAACTCCCAGCCATTTGACCACAGTAACATCACATATCTGAAAACACAGTAAAAAAATAAAAAAAACTATTTTTTTATAAACATTTATGAGAGTTTTTACTTCTTGCAAATGTTTTTGATGACATGACATTCGTGTAGGTCTGGGCAAAAATAAATCAACGCTCCAAAAGATTTGTTCTCGGAAGCATTTTGGAGCATCGATTTTTTTCTTTTTGTCCAGACCTCCACCGATGTTATTTCATCATCAAAATTTGCAGGAAGTTAAAAATTTCATCGATGTTTAAATCCAGAATTTTTTGAATTCTTTAATTATTATTTTTGGATTTTACTGTTCATCAGGGAGCTTGTGAAATCGGGATCAAAAGAGGACTTTCGTATATATGAGTCGAATTAAATAGAGCTAAGAGCTAATAGCTTATGTACATCTGGAGAAGCCAATATTTTAAGTTTAGTGCAAGGAAGTTTCTGCAGAAAATGAAGTTATTTAGTAAAAATGATATCTTTTTACATCGTGCCGTCCAACCCCCTAACACTCATTATCATGGCTCATCCATATCTTTCGGTTTCAACAGAATAAAGTTACCGCTAATTAGAAGCTCATCATCTTCCCTGAACATGCATTGTAATTTCTAGATTGAAATACCTATGAGTTTTCCATTTCTTATGATAAATGTAAATTCTTAATACTGAATGATAATTTTGTTCATAATTCTGCATTAAGTTTCTAAACCAGAATTTTGCATGCATACACAAAATAGTTATGTAAAATTTTGTTAAGTGACAAAACATGTAAATATGGGAGATGGTAGAAACTAAAGTACATGATTGGAGATAATTCAAGTGTTTATAGCCAACAATTTTGAACATGTACACACACTGCTGAACTGATAGGAAGCAAAACTCACCAGTGGTCTAAGACTTCTCATCACCAGGCACATCTCCTCTTCGCGTGAACGGCCTTCGGCATCGCCAAAGCAATAACCTCCAACTCTGTGGCATCAAGCTCAACCACCTTGCCCATAACCTTCGCATGGTGTGGTACGAGTACGAACCAGTGGCGGAGCCAGAAAATATCTATAAGGGAGGCAAAGTGCTACTAAAACAGGTTCGGGAGGGCCAAAGTGTTGAAAAATAGTTTTTAGCAGCAAATTAGTACTAATTTTGCCACTGTTCATAGCAAATTACATGCAAAATCATGGTGTTAGGGGGGGGGGGGCAGGGCTGTCATGAACCCTCGCCACAAATGGATTGCAAGCTATAAATTTAAGTTTTCAGAAAGGAAATGTCATGAGACCATTGCCCATCAGATCTTCATTGCACCACAGTGAACACATGAGAAGCATCAAACTCACAATGGACTTGTCGTGGTTGATCCATGCATCCTTGGTGGGCTACTTCTTGGGTCCTCTGATGATAACATTCCCAAACAATTCCTCTGCATCCTCCGGCATGGTTGGCCACATGCCCCTCTCGAGGTCCAGTATTAAGGTTGGCCTTCAGGCTGTGGGTACAAAAATCTATATTAATTGTTAAAAATGCAAAGAAACCATAAATATGATTCATGCATAGACACCTTGGTGGAGAGGACAATCTGACAGAGATGGAAAAGAGGTGTGAAGGAGGGATTCTCCTGGCTGTCATTTTCATCGCCAAGGGTGCTAGTATAGGGAGGATGTGGAGGAGGTACTCGTGCTCACCGCAGGTGACCATCCCCGACCGGCCATGAATCATCTCCTCGCAGTGTGATGGAACTGACCATCCCCAACCGGCCATGAATCGTCCTCGCAGGTGATTGTCCGCGACCAGTCATGGATCATCCTCGTAGTGCGATAGAACTAACCATATACAAATGAATTGAAGTAGCTAGAAAATAAAACTAAATATATTTTTAAAAGAAATAATAATAAGTAAGAAGAATGGTGTCAAGGGAGGGAGGCTGGATCTAATGTGCAGCGGAGGACTGATCATTATGTATATACTTTGGCTGTGTTAAACAGTAGAAATATTTAAATGTTTGACCAATTTTTGTCATGTTAAACAGTACATAATATGACGTATGAGCATGTGCGGCGAACTGCTCACTATGTATATATTTTGGCTGTTCAGCATTGAGAAGATGACACTGATCCAAAATGATTATATCAATTTAGCATCATTTGTTCAGACAATGCGGAAATATTGTGAGTATAGAAATAAGACAAATATGACATATAGTACACTAAATGACGCCTTAAATTTCATAAAAGTCTGTTGGCCAAGTAATCAACAACGAAATTCTAAAATCAACCAAGAATTCTACCCTGCACTCAAATCTTCAGTTGACCAAATTATATATATCAAGATGAGAATAATGTACCATGATGCAAAAAAAAGATGGAACCAATATGCTACAGGAAGTTACTGAAACAACAAAGCAAACATGAATTATATCACCTAGAGTGGTCATCAACAGTGGCAGCAGCTTTTCCTTCAGCGCACTTGGTAATATAGCAGGCAATCTAGACACTCCATGATTAGTTTCCAAATCCATAATTTCAATGAGAGAAAACAAGAATGGAAGCTACAAAATGTATCCATATCTACCTATGGGCAGGCTCAGGGGTATTGCAGATTGTGTTAAAAAATCATACTCTCTTCCTGTATTAATTAGTATGTTACTATAAGCAAAATAGGCAGCGGCAGTGCCTCAATAAGAATAATTATGCCATTCAAAAATAATAAGAAGAATAATTATACAGGACACAATGGCATACATGGCAGCATGAAAATCACGGCTCACAAGATTCAGAGATATACATACCAACAAAAAGACAAAGAAAAGCTAAAGAACCACACTTGCATTAGTGCATCGTCCCGAGCACGACACAGATAGACGAACGCCCTTGAGGTCGGGGCAGAGCGAGAATCCTACCAGGCCAGAGGCGTGCTCCAAATCAGGGACACATGCGTGCATACTGACCCCTCCACAAGCTTGTCTGTGCAACCGCAGCTTCATTCGCTCTCGCAACTGCTTGGGTCGACGCAGCTGCGCAGCCGCTGCTCCAGCCCCTCGCCGCTGCTCGGGTTGTTGTGGCCTTTCCTCTTTACCTTCGCTCCTCAACTTGTGCACCGCATTTGCCACCTGGTCTGGCCGCCCCCGCCGACCCGGGATCGTTCCAACGCAATATTTCCGTCGGTATTCTCAAAATTTGCAGAAGAGGTTGTGAAACATCATCAGCCATCAGGAGTGTACCCTGCATACAGAAGACCAATCTAATTTGCTTGTAACAAAAAAAAATTATGTGTATCTTATATAATAAGAAAATCTACACAAACAGAACAGGGAAAGAATGGAAGTTTCGTAGGCAAAATTGTATTTGTCCTTATACTGGCAGGAACAAGCAGAACTGTCTCAAACTACGACATGCAGGGTAGCACATCGAAAATAAAGGGACCACAATAAACATAAAAGCACTGAAGACAGAGAAAAATATACCCGCATTCTCCTTTCGAGAGTAAGTCTTACAAAGTAAGATCATCCAACTTCTTCTCAAGTTTATTCTTCGCCTCCCGGAGTGTACCAGCTACATTTGCAGCCTGAAGAAGAAATCATGCATAAGAATACTCCCAATGGACAGCAATAAAACAAAGACGTTACACAAGCTCGGGAATTACGAACAGTAACATTTGCAAAAGAAATCAGAGATAACATTAGATTAGGATGCTTTTCTTTTAGGTGAGATAACATTAGATTATGATTTTTTTTGTTTTCGGTGTAAGGGGATTAGTGTTAGGACCATCTCTAAACCTAAACAACATTAATCAGAAAAGGTGGTGGGCTCTCCCTCTCAACCTCGGCGACATAGCCAGCCTACCTACATTCCTCAGAGTCACCTATCTTCAGCAACAAGGAAACAACATTCAGAAGACCCTAATTTCAAACACTAATCCCCTGCTCGTGCTGCTGCCGGTGAGAGGAAGAACCCGGGCTCCAATTTCTGCAAATTGCGCTTGTTCATTAATTTCAAACGCAATTGATCATGTATTCTGCATAAATGTTGCAAAAAAGTTAACTGAATGTGTTCACCTCCAATGTCAAAGAAGTTAACTGAATGTTCTTGGTCTGGATAAACATGTTCTTCAGTTAACTGAATGTTAATAGAAGTTAACTGAATCTTTGTAAATATTGCAATATGCCATTTAATTTACTGAATTGAGTTGAGTTGAGTTGTCATGCTGAAATGTTGCAATATTGATACAAAAAATTTAGTTAACTTTTCAACAGAAGTTTGGAAAATTTCAAACATTGTTTGCTCCAAATTTTGGATGCTCTTTTTGCATTCAGATTATGATAATGATTAAGGGTTCAACAATCAGATTATCATTATGACCAGAACAGAGGAACAAATATCATGGTTAATGTGTAAAAAAAATCAGAAAATGGAGTTACCCACTTGAAGTTATTGTAGTTACTCACTTGAAGTAACCAAAGAATAAAGTGTAAAGAATAAATTTTCAGAATAAGAATAAGAACAGGGGCCTGAGGATGTTCCCATCTGAATTCAATTATCACCAGTACTGTTCATACTAAATTTATATTGTATGTTTATCTACTGTATGTTCACCAATACTGAAAGCATACAAAGTGCAAGGCTAACTGAATCTATATTGTATGTTCACCAATACTGAAAGCATACAAAGTGCAAGTCTAACTGAATTTATATTGTATGTTCACCTGCACCAACGGAAGCAACATCCAATCCTATGCAATACTCCATTCCTCCTTCAATCGTTGCACAAACCAATCACTGCACAAAATCAGCTCACCTGCTTGCTTCAACAGACAGACATCACCTGTAAATTCAGAAGACAGACCTGCAACGTGGGCGAGCGGGGAGCAGAAGCAGAAGCGGCAGCGACGGCGCTGGTGGAGCCAAGAGTGCAGGTCCTCCATCATCAGCTCACCAGCTCGAGGAGCAAGATGAGCTGCTGGAGCAAGTCTTCGTCTTCCCCATGCCCTGGTCGTCTTTCCCATGCTTGGTCGTCATTCCCACGCCGCCGCTGGAGCTCGAGGTCTGGAGGAGGTGCTCGAGGACGAGGAGCGGGTCATCGAGCGCCGCCGCCGAAGCCGGCAAGGCACGTGCTTTGCAGAAAAGGGGATCCCTTCCCTCTTGATCTCCTAGTGCGGACGGGGAGAATCGGCGAGACGAGGGGGAGAAGGCAGCCGACGCGTGGCAAGGCGACGGAGCAGGCGGCGAGGCGGCGGAGCAGACAGCACGCGTGATCTGGCGACAGAGCAGGCGCGATGGGCTGTTGGTCGACCACGGCAGAGATCGGGAGCCCTCTTTCTCGGCGGAGAGGTGGCGGCTTGGCTTGCAGACAAGCGATGGATCGCCTGAGGCTAGCGAGGAGTCCGAAGGCGAGCGACGAGGGAAGCGAGGCGCGAAGCAGCAGGACGTTGGGCTGGTCGGCGAGCTCGCGGCGGCACAGGAACCCTAGCGCGTGCGAGGGTACCAGAGAGAGGATCCGCTCGCGCGAGGAGAGGGTGGGGAGGTTCGTACGTGGGGTGGGGTGGGGGGAGTGGAAAAAAACCGGCAAAAAAAAACTAGTGAAAAAAAACCGGACAAAAATTGTGGGACGAAAATAAACCCGGAACGCAGCCTACCAACTGAGACATTAGGAGTAGAGATATCATATTTGGCGGTGCACGCGCCTATTAAAGGGCTGTTGAACCATATATTGAGTACTACTCCGCTGTCCAAGAAGAGA
The DNA here is from genome assembly GCF_003073215.2 of Triticum urartu. Classification (NCBI taxonomy): domain Eukaryota; kingdom Viridiplantae; phylum Streptophyta; class Magnoliopsida; order Poales; family Poaceae; genus Triticum; species Triticum urartu. Next base: position 7,725 of record NW_024119217.1, read on the forward strand.
CTAATATTTTTCAGGAGTCTATGGAAGAAGAAATTGATAGAACTGTGAGCTCATTGGATGAAAAAGATGAGGAGGAGAGCGAAGAACAAAAGGAGGAAGACGGATGAGCTACCCGTGCCCACCTTCTAATGAGAGTAACTCTTCAACTCATACATTGTTTAATTTCCCTTCGTACTTACCGGAGGATGATTGCTATGATGATTGTTATGATCCCGTTGATTCTTTTGAAATATCCCTTTTTGATGATGCTTGCTATGCTTGTGGCCAAGATGCCAATATGAGATATGCTTATGAAGATGAAATTGCTATAGTTCCTTATGTTAAACATGAAATTGTTGCTATTGCACCCACACATAATAGTCCTATTATCTTTTTGAATTCTCCAAACTACACTATATCGGAGAAGTTTGCCCTTATTAAGGATTATATTGATGGGTTGCCTTTTACCGTTGCACATGATGATTTTGATGAATATAATATGCATGTGCTTTCTTCACCTAGTTGCAATTATTATGAGAGAGGAACTATATCTCCACCTCTCTATGTTTCCAATATGATAAAATTGCAAGAAACTATTTATACTATGCATTGGCCTTTACTATGCGTGCATGAATTGTTCTTTTATGACATGCGATGCATAGGAAGAGAGTTAGACTTCGTTGTTGCATGATATATGTTACTTTGTGCTCACTACTAAATTACAAATCATTGTTAATTAAAATTGGCTTTGATATACCTTGGGATCCGGGTGGATTCATTACTCGAGCACTATATGCCTAGCTTAATGGCTTTAAAGAAAGCGCTGCCAGGGAGACAACCCAGAAGTTTTAGAGAGTCATTTATTTCTGTTGTGTGCTTTTATAAAGTTTAGAAATAAAAATAATGTGCCAAGGTTTGCCTTTAGGATGTTTACATTTGCTTGATGGTTTGTATGGTGCAGGACAGAAACTTTGCCTGCAGTGCGCGATTTTACATTTTTTACTGGAATGTCAAATGGTTCTGATTCTTTTTTCACTGTCTTCCTATACAAATTTTGTATTTTTCCTAATTTTGGTAGAATTTGTCAAGTATCAGAAGTATGGTGAATGTTCAGATTATTACAGATTGTTCTGTTTTTGACAGATTCTGTTTTTGATGCATAGTTTGCTTGTTTTGATGAAACTATCGATTTTTATCAGTGGATTAAGCCATGGAAAAGTTATACTACAGTAGACAAAATGCAAAAACAAAATATGAATTGGTTTGCAACAGTACCTAGAGTAGTGATTTGCTTTATTATACTAACGGATCTTACCGAGTTTTCTGTTGAAGTTTTGTGTGGATGAAGTGTTCAATGATCGAGAAGGTCTCGATGTGAGAAGAAGGAAGAGAGGCAAGAGCTCAAGCTTGGGGATGCCCGAGGCACCCCAAGTAAATATTCAAGGAGACTCAAGCGTCTAAGCTTGGGGATGCCCCGGAAGGCATCCCCTCTTTCTTCAACAAGTATCGGTATGCTTTCGGATTCGTTTTGTTCATACGATATGTGCAACCTTGGAGCGTCTTTTGCATTTATTTTTATTTTTTATTTTATGCACCATGCTGGTATGATATAGTCCTTGGTTGATTTATAGAATGCTCTATGCACTTCACTTATATCTTTTGAGTATGGCTTTATAGAATGCTTCATGTGCTTCACTTATAGCATTTGAAGTTTGGATTGCCTGTTTCTCTTTACATAGACAACCGCCATTTGTAGAATGCCCTTTTGCTTCACTTATATTTGTTAGAGCGTGGGCATATCTTTTGTAGAAATAATTAAACTCTCTTGCTTCACTTATATCTATTTAGAGAGATGACAGGAACTGGTCATTCACATGGTTAGTCATAAAATCCTACATAAAACTTGTAGATCACTGAATATGATATGTTTGATTCCTTGCAATAGTTTTGCGATATAAAGATGGTGATATTAGAGTCATGCTAGTGGGCAGTTGTGTATTGTAGAAATACTTGTGTTGAGGTTTGTGATTCCCATAGCATGCATGTATGGTGAATCGTTATGTAACGAAGTTGGAGCATGAGGTATTTATTGATTGTCTTCCTTATG
>NW_024119218.1:0-14205 GCF_003073215.2 Triticum urartu
CTAACCCTAGCATACTATGAAAGCCTAACCAACCCAAATTAGCAAAGAAACATAACATGATTCAATACAAATTTGCAAATCCAAGCCAAAACTAGGGTTTCCCCAAAGTAGCAATATTTGAGCAAATGTGACAATTCCTATGGATGAAAACGAGGGGATCGAAGGAGATTACCTTAAGGGAGTGGTTGGCTTCAAAATCCACGGTCAAATACTTCGGATTTGTAAGATTTGAGAAGGATTTGAAAGGGGGAGAGGGGAAGAGAGGAGGGGCGCAAGGCTAAGGGCTTGTGTGCGGTGGGGTGTGTGGGGTGGGGGTGGGATGGGAGAGAGGGTGGGGCCAGCCTAAATGGAACACAGACTGTGCAGCGCCCAAGAGCTAGGCGCTGCACATTACAAGTGTGGCGCCTAAGTCTGAGGCGCTGCAGTGCTGTCTGTGGGGCCGCAACTGGACCAGGGCTGCCACGCTGGCACGAGGTGCGACGCCCAAGAGAGAGGCGCTGCATAGTAGTGTGTGACGCCCAGCTGTCAGGCGCCACATAAAAGGATCAGCAGAGTGAAATTTTTTCGAAACGAGGTCAGTTTGTGATTTGATTTGGACCTCAGGTTAAATATGTGATTTCCGCCGCGAAAAAGAAGAAGAGGGAAGAAGCGAACGGGACGAAGCTGGGCGTACGCGCTGCGGTGAGCACGTACGCGGCAGTCAGCCACAGTCCTGGTGAGTGACGCCCCTGCATCTTCACCTGTTTGACCCGTACGTACGGGTGCTCCCACAGAGGCGGCCCCTACCCACCATTGGCCTCCACTGCACCTGCTCTGCTCTGCTCTGTTTTTGCGTAGCCAAGCCACCACCTACTCCCGTTGGAGCGCAAAACAAAAACATTCCCTCCCACCCCTCCCTGCTCCTCCCGCTCTCGCTCTATAAATATACTGCTCTGCTCCTAGCTACTACCACTAGCGTTAGCACCGTAGCACCACCTCAGCTTGAAGGTCGCAAGCAGAGCAGAGCAGAGCTTCACTCCGCCCGTCGCTGACCGCACCGCTGCGATGAAGGTAATCTGATCGATCGACGACGCCATTGATCTATGCATCTGTGGCGGCCTGTCTACATCTCTTCCCGCGTTTTGCTTCTCTTATTAGCATGCCGCTCATGTGTTTATACCATGCAGAAGGTGCGGGCGAGGCCGCGGCGGATCCCGGCGTTCGGCGAGTGGAACTACTACGACGACGGCGGGTACGGGTACGGCGACGGCGCCGGCGACTGGCCGGCCACCCAGTGCTTGGACTCCGCCATGCAGGCCGGCCTGTTCGTCTCGTTGCCGGCTTCACCGAAGCCACTCAAGAAGGTGAGTAGTGCATGGAGTCTTGCTCGGCAAAAGCCGGATTCTTGCCTTAATGAGTTTTGCTACTGATTTTGTAAACAACAGACGAGTCCTGCTGATTGCATCATATACGTAGATTACTACTACTCCCTCCCTTCCATAATATAGTGACTATAGATTTTTTGAGAAGTCACACTTTACAAACTTTGACCAAGTTTATACAGAAAAATACTTATATCTACAATTCCAAAAATATATAATGTGAAACTACATCTTATAATGAATCTAGTGATATATGTTACGCACCACTGGCGGAGCTAGGCAAGATGCGTTGAGGGGGCCAAACAGGAAATAAGGGTGTTTGCAAGGGGCAGAAGACAATATTTTTCTTAATCTAATCTTTCCTAAAAAATTCCCCACGTAGTTTTACCAAGGCTGGGGGGCCACGGCACCTGCAGGAACCAACGTAGCTCCGCCACTGTAACGCACTCTAGATGTAAATGTTTTTCTCCACAAACTTGGTCAAAGTTTATGAGGTTTGACTTTTCAAAAAAATATATAGGCATTACATTATGGAACGGAGGAAGTACTAAATGAGTATTGTACACGTTTAGAACAAGCTATTTTACTACTAGTAGAAAAGTTCGGAGCATCGTAGAAACGAAGAAACACCATCGTTTGCGACAACCACTCTAGTCTAGCAAAAGGACCAGCAAAAACATGTAGTACGAAATACAGTCACGAGTCATGACGTCCAATAATAAGTTTTTCACTGTCCCGGTGTCGCAGTAAAAATGTCGTTGTCCTGAAAAAAAACACTCAGCTGGTCGCAGTGAAAACGCTGTTACTTTTTGCTGTAACCTCTGTGCTCATTATCACTAGGTGGTAAAGTGGGGTGACAGCGGCACGCTGGAGGTGGACGGGGAGCAGAGGCAGAGGCAGAGGCAGAAGGTGGTGGTGGGGCTGCGCGAAGAGCACGGGCCGAGGAAGCAGCAGCAGGGGAAGCCCATAGAAATTTACCTGAAAGTGTCTGACGCCGCCGACGCCCACCTCGCCGCGAGCTGCACCAAAACTCGCAGGGCGAGGGTGGTCAAAGCCGTGGACGAGGACCTCTACGTGATCCCGCCGGACATGCTCTGCCACAACAACCCACGCGTAAGTCACCGACCCGTGGGCCCCCACGAAACCTGGAGGACCTTTCGTGTTTACTGCTTAAAATTATGGTCTTATCTCACTGACAGAGGAATCATGTAGTCCACTACTCGTTCACTGTTTAGCTACAGTCTTATCTTACTGACGAGTGTTTATTGGCTCCTACGGCTGCAGTAGAAGAGGCTGACACAAGTGTTTAATGAGGGTCTTACTAGTATCTTCTTACTGACGGGTGTGTTTATTCCTTGGTGCAGAAGAGGCTGACGAAAAGGCTGTGGATCGGGTGTCTCGGCTGCCTAGGGATCACAAACCATCCGGCCTTGGTGTGCGTGCGTGTGGAGAAAGCCATGGGCCATGCATGATGCTGTCACGCCATGTCAAACATCCTCTCTCTCTCTCTGCTGTAGTCGTAGCATTATGCGTTTCATTAGGATGGATGGACGGATGGATGGACGGAGGGACGGCGACGCCGACGTGATGCGCGGCAGCGGCAGCGTCATTTCCCCGTGCCAAACGCCCACTCGAGTGCTGCTTTCTCCCTTCCGTTGCGTGCATCTTTCCCGATGGGCTTGCCGCTACTCGATGTGTCCATGTAGTTGGGAGACTTGTTCCGTGCCTGTCGAGCATGCATGAAAAGGAAGGAAGGAAGAAAGCAGGAGCCATGGCGGTGGTCTCTTGTTCTCTACGACTCCATTGGGACCCCTTTCAAGTTTATCCATTATTACGTATACTCTTTGCATGTCTCGTGCTAGCTTATTACGAAGTACGGAAGTAGGGTGTGATTGCGCGCTGATTCTTTCCGGAATTGCTGATTGATCACAACATCGCTTCCTCATTTTGCAAAATCGTCTAGCGTGGGGATTCAGGCCGACGACGTCGCTTGTCGCTAAGCTTTCACAGAGCCAATAACATACCCCCGCTAGTGTGAAAACGCTCTTGTATTATGAGACGAAGAGAATACTAATCTTCATTACTTTAATGTAATAGTGCTAGGTATAGTTATATTTTTACATACGTCCATCTACATCCCTATACGAAGTGCAGTTTCAACAAAATGAAGTTGGAGTGAGCCAACATGTGGTATGATGGTTAAATAGACAGTGATATCCCTAGCCCACCAGGGTTCAAGTCTTGGTGCTTGCATTGTTCCTGCATTTATTTCAAAATTTTCGACGATGTGTTTTCAATGAGAGTAGACGTCTCTGAAAGGTGCTCATAGGGGTGAGTGTATGAGCATTTACGTTTGTACTGTATTAAGAAAAAGAAGTTGGAGATGACAACCTTCACACATTTTGCCTCTTCAAGGCCAAATCTATAAAAAAAAATCCAAAAATTGCATATAGATATTTTATGTGGAAATATAGATATTTGTTAGTAATTTACTCTTAAAATAATACTATGACGGTCTGAGTGGGGAACTTAAACTGCAGCACTCTCGAAATCATTTTTACCACGGTCACAAATGATCTTTTATTTTGGACGCCAATAGCCAGGGAATATTCGTTCTGAGGGGTGTCATTTACGAACGTTTTTTGTGATATTTTCTTCAAAGGCGTATGGCAATTTCTTCAAAAAAGCATAGCAGATTTTGAAAAATAAAATAAAATAAGGCAACAACGGGCAGAAATTGCCATATGCTACCATCTAAAAATGCCATAAAAAAATGTTTAGTTGTCACCCCTCTCCCAGGGAACGTTCCCCAGTTAGTATTTCCATTTATTTTATAAAAATTACATGAGTAAGTTTCTGGAAAATATCTATTTTGCAAAAAAAATGATGGGTAGAAATATGTTTTTTTCCTAAGTTTTGTGAATCAGTCACATGTATATTGAGATGGTGAATCAGTCACCTGTATATTGATTTCAATGAAGTTATTGTTTTTGTGTTCATGATGAAACAATACAACACTTATTTTTTGATTGCCCTCTCGCGAAGTTACTTTGGCGGTCTGTTCATGTAGCCTTTAATATTATTCCTCCAAATAGCATTGAAACGTTGTTTGGAACATGGCTAAATGGGGTGAATACTCATATTGCGTCTAATATTTGGATTGAAATATGCGCACTTCTTTGAGCTATATGAAACTGCAGGAATGATATGATTTTTAACAGGAAACCCGTAGTTACTTTCTTGCAGGTTATATTCAGGGCTAGGTATGGATCCGTACGTGGTCATTACTCACTACTACGGCCTCCAGGGAGCAGCTGGCTACTGGGTGCAACCGATGAGAGATGGCAGCATGGGTTTTTTTAACCGGTTTGGATGGCGGTCGCTGCATAGGATAGGTCCTTAGTTTTTCTCCATCCAGCCGGATACGACTTTGAGCTTTGTACTCTTTTTTTATTTGCTCTTTTTTGCGAGCTAGCTGTACTTTGCAGACCATACTTTGTTTGTTTCGTATTTTTTAATAAAGTGGCCGCATGCATCTCTCCGATTCAAAGGCCAGGGATATTCTCCTTTAAAAAAAACGTGTACCTAGGTTCTAAAACTCTGATGTACATTGCATTGCTTCCATAAGTCAGATTTGGGCGTTGAAACTTGAAAGATCCCGCACTGACACATCCCTGATGTGTATGAAATTCGGAAGGTGTGATGAATAGTCAAAAAACGATGACATCATGACATGCCTGGGAGGTGACTACTTGAGTGATGCATGAAATTTGGGAAGCTCTGACTGAATAGCAAGAGAATGATGGCGCGCCCAAGGTGTGCCATTCATGCGGTGGCTACTTGAGTGGTGTCTTCTTTCAGATGCATCCTTTTGATCTTTCCCGATGTATGAAATTACGGTGCGTGACTGACTGACTGATTGACCGGGGAAAGGCAATGAGTAGTACTAGAACCTAATTAGTATCTGGTTTTGGTGGGTGCCACTAATTATCATCCAATCTCTTGGAGTATTTAGCAGCTTGACCCGACACTCATTGCGCGATTATCCCTTTCAACGGGCTTAATTATTGCTGAATCACAACGACACTGCACTACCATTTGGATTTTTTTGCTTGGTACAGAAAGTAAACCTGAACTTGTAAAACCAACAAGAACTTTTTTGCAATGTGGATGAACATGAAGCCCGAAAATATTGTGGTCACCTCAGGGTGCAACTTTTCTCCGGCAGCTCTCCGTAGAAGAAGCGCTGTTGGTCTGGTCTGCGGCAGCGCCATGTTCAAAACAGATCATCGCCTTCACAGTGCCATTTGTCCATGCTGCCGGCCTGTGTGTCTTGAGGTTTCTACGGTCTAGGGTGCAGCAATCATGAGAGCGTGTGCGGCGTACGCCCAAGCCCGGTGCCAAGAGTGAGCTTGGCGTGCTGGACTCTTCTTAGCCTAAACGCTGCAGTGAGAGGCTAGCTAGAACATCGTACTAGGATCGACATAAATCTGAACGATTGGCTGCAGCAGGTCAGGACAGGTTCTATAGGGATAACAGTTGGTTTTGCACGGGCAAAAGACATCTTGTCCAGGTCAGATCAGAGTGGTGTAAGATTATTGGATGACCAATGTAAACACTAGGAAGACTATCCATGCGTTATGACATGAGTCCTTCATAGACACATTTTCTTTTAACAAAACATTTGTACCTTTTTCTTGCATGGTCAAAACATTTGTACTCGAGCAATCTGTTAGGCACACCCCAGCCCCAGGGTTCTAATGGAAACGTATTAGTTGTGGGCCCATTTGCAAAAGAGGAAGAAAATATGTCATATGTACCTCGGTTTAGTCTCTTTCTTGCGGAAAATACCTCGGTTTAGTGATAAGAATATGAATTTTAGTTACTACTCCCTCTATAAATAAATATAAAAGTGTTTAGATCACTAAAGAGTACCAAGCAAATAAGGGCTCGAGCTGCTGACCAGGTGAAGACAAGCTTGTATACTGTTAATTTTAGCCTAGGATTGGCCACCCTCCGTACCTGTTAATTTTAGTTTTCCATAGTGGGAGTTTTTTTATCAACTTCATACTGTGTTTGGGTGTTGCTCAGCATCGGCCGGACGATTCTAGCCTAGGATTGGCCACCCTCCGAACCGTACGATCCATACGTGGACAATAGTATGATCGATCGCTCAACTCCACCCCTCTCGCCCCGGCAACACATTCCTTCATCTCACGCCTCTCTTCCCATCATGCGCATTGCGCCCCTCCCCTGAAACGCCGACCGCACTTGGAGCGGCGGCAACCGCTCTCGACAGCATCCCCGCAAAAGCGCCCGTCCGCTCTTAGTGGCACCGCCTCGCACACGGCGTCGCCGTTCGAAGCACCAACGGTCGTCGCTCACAGAATGTCGTCGTACTAGCCACAACTTTGGGCTTCTGGACATAGTTTTTTTCTTTGCGAGAACAAGCCTTTCATTTCTTAACCATCGGGCATGCGATCGGTCTGGTACACAACATTAAGTTCATCAGGTCCGGACCGTAACTACACGACAATACATATGCTTTGAAGCCCTAACTGAGCGAGGCGATGCGCCACGCATGTCGTCGATCAATGGATCTTTTTTTTTTGAATCAACGATCAATGGATCATGGAGATGACATGATGATTATCTTGCAGGAGTAGGAGTTTAATCTCCTCAATAATCTCCGGACATAGTTGCATGTTGAGAGAATTAGAGTAGTGAAGATCAAGTATTTAGGTATATAAAGATAAGTGCATTTCCATGCCTGATTTGTTGGTCTATGATTCACCCCTACATCTATTAAGCTTCATTAACAACTTTAACTACATCCCTTGACATGTGGGTGATATGTACCTCAAAATTTGTCATCTAAATTTAGACTTAATGTACTTAGGCTCTGTTCGGTAGTCCGCGGCTCCAACAAATACGAGGATCTGCGGAGCGGGTGTTTCCCCACTCCTTTATTTTGAGCTGAAGCTACCCCCACTCCTGGAGTGGAGTTCTGGAGTGGTGAGACTCCGACCAGGCCCTTAATAGTTGAAGAGTTGTCTAATTTCTCAAAACTGTATCACCATTTAAATGGCAGTACACTCCTACGTTGGATCAACGGTAAAGAAAATAGATATCTTCGGCCTCGATCTTTGAAACCTACAATGGGCCTTTTAATTACTGGACTTCCCCGGTACGGCTGACCGAGACCTCCTCCTGTTCGACGCCTGTGGATGTCGAACAACGCCGGGGCTATATCTCTCTTATGGCGAGATATACCCTTGCCTTGCCTAAAGCTTCCTCGGATCACTACAATACAAGGTCGACCTAGTACTGTAGTGTTGTGCATGTTTTTCACTCTGTTGCGCTGTTTTCCTTTTTTTTTTGTTCTTTGACTTTTCTTTCAGTTTTCTTTGGGTTTCGTTGTCGATTTTTAGTTTTTGTTTATTTTCTTATTTTCTTTGCCTTTTTGTTTCTTCACGGGTTACTTCGAGTATTTTGTTTTTACTTTAGTTTTTAGCCAATTTTCTTTGTTTTATTGCTGTTTTTTCTTTTCTTTTCCTTTTCCTATTTTCTTATGTTTTTCTCAATTTTGGTTAGTGTATTTTTTTTCTTTTCTTTCCTACTTTCTTTGATTTTCTTTGTTTATTTCTTGGTTTTCATCAGTTTCCTTTTTTTGCATAGTTTCTTTCTCGGGTTTCATTGCTTCCATTCTTTGCATCGGGTTTCTTTGGTTTTCATTTTCATTTGGTTTTCACTGTTTTTATTCGGTTACTTTTTTTATTTTCTTTCATTTTCGTAGGTTTATTTACAAAGAACATATACCTACATGTTTCTGTGCGCATTCTACATTTCTCGTATATATCATAAACATATTTTAGGTACATGTTAACATTATTGAAATACATATTAACATTTTTCAAAACCGGGTATTTTATATGACTAATATTTTTCGTACACATTGTACATTTATAGTATACATCAAACAAATTTTTACATATGCATTTCACATTTTGCAAATACAAGATTAATTTTTTATTAATATATGGACATTTTTTTCATACACAGTGTACAATTGTTTGTATACTCCAGGAACATTTTTAACGCATTTATAATTTGTGAAAACAACAAACATGTTTTCACACACAATGTACAATTTTTTATTCTCGAGGAACATTTTTAATACGCATTTAGAATTTTACAAAACATGATTGGTTTTTTTATACACACAGTATTTGTTTAGTATATATTTTCGTATACATGACAAACATTTTTTTACACATTTAAAATTTTCCAAATGCTTTAATAACATTATCAAAACGTTGGTTAATTTTTTTCAAATGCCTGATTAATTTTCTAAAATACATGATTAACATTTTCATACACATTGTATATATGTTGTATACGATTTCTGTATACACGTGAATAATTTTCTCTATACATATTTAACATTTTCTAAACACATGATCAACATTTTTCCATACACATTCTGTCATTTTGTTTGCTTCTTATATATTTTTTGTATACGTGAAAAACATTTTTTATGTGTACATTTAAAAGTTTTCAGCTAACTTTTGAACATTGTTTCAAAATCTTTGTTTAAAAAAATGTGATCAACCTTTTTAATACACATTGTATATTTTTTGTATACGTAAGAAGCATCTTCTCTATACACATTTAACATTTTTCAAATGCTTGGTTAACATTTTTAACAAATGCTTTATGTAAAGTATTTTTTAAATATATATTTAGAATATTTGGACGTTTAAACACAAATAGAAATGAAATAGAAAACAAAGAAGTAAAGAAACGGGAAAAATGAAGTCGTGGCCTGTGCCTTCCCATGTTCGGCCATTTAGTGAGGCGCCTCACACGAGCACACCATATGTCTGGCTATAAGCGATGCATAGGTGCGCCTGTTGAACGGGAGCAACTAGTTGACGAGCGCTCCTTCGGGAGCCTCGCAATGATCAGCGTCACTTGGCCCGCTCTCAGCCGCCCGCCACGTGTCGCACTCTGGACACTCTCTCTGATTTATTTTTTTCATTTTTCGCACGCGTTTTTGGCTTTTTAAAAGATTTTTCGGGTTTTTTCGATGTTTCGGTTTTCCACCGGTCTTCCTTAGCTTTTGGATAAAAAATATTCGGAAAAGAAAATTTGTGTAAAAAACATGTTTTTTTATTCCGTGAGACGCACGGTTTTTCTTTCGCAAGAGTCATGGTCGTGCCTCTCGGAAAAGGAAAAAAATGTGTTTTCTGTTTCGGATAAAACATTTTTAATAGAAAAACTTTCAGGTTGTGACAAGTGACGTTCTCACACCCTGGGAAGGTGAGAGTGATCTTTGCAATGAATACTCCTCAATTAGTGATTTCTCTGTTGAATAGTGCAGACGACGGTAAAGAGAACGCCAATGCGCGGCCCAATTCTTGTAGTGGCACTATTTAGGGAGGCGCCTGACGAGAACACAACCTACATCTCGCTATAAGGAAGACAAGGGTGCCGACATCGAAGGGTGCACGCGATGCTAGAGAGAGCGCCAATGGGCGGGCCCAATTCTGGCATAAGTTTTTTTTCGGTTAATATTTATTTGGTTCATTTTTTCACTGTGAAAATGTTCCAAATTTCGAAAAATGTTTAGGGTTTCTAAACAAATCATAAATTTTTAAAAAACTTGGTAGCTTCGAACAACTGTTCCAAGAAAATGTTCAGAAAATAAAATGAAATTTTAGTGTAGAATAAAAATATTTTCCATCTAAATTTTAAATTTTTCACTAGATATTAGAAAATGGTCAACATAAATTAAAAAATACATAGTGTGTATTCAAGAAATTTTCATCATATATAAAAGAATTATGCACCATGTAATAAACAAATGCTCACCACGTTTTAAAAAAATATCCAAATATATTTTCGAAATTTGGAATATTTTCTGAAAAATGAATTTTTTTTACAGAATGCATTTATTTTGAAAATTTGTGAAAAAAATTATAAACAAGAACAATTCTTGACATTATGGTTTACTAAAATACGATTATTTTAGGAATTTGGGAGAATTTTTAAAGCAGCATTTTTATATCCAAACATTTTTTAAAATTTCCATACATTTTTGAAAAAGAAAGAAAAAGGAACATGAGAAAGTAAGGACCAAAGAAAAAACACAACACAGAAGCCATGAGAAAGAAATGAAATAAAAAAATAAAAGCTGGAAGGAGAAAAGAAAAATAATTGCAAAAAAAAGGAACGAACGCACTACAGAAGAAAAACACAAAAAGAAAACTCTCAGTATTGAACTGTAGACTGGGTTGGCGAAAGTCACACCCGCTAAATGTGTGGCATCCGCTATCAATAGCTCGCAGGAGGTGAATAAAATCTTCCCGACTGACCTGTTACAAAGCCGGGCCGTCCACTTTCTCTTATAGTGGTCCATTTTAGCCCATCAATTCACTCTTTTTCAGGCCTATAGAAAGTGACCTACATCAAAGCCGGCGTGAAATGAAACTCTGTTTGCTTCCTCAGTTTCAGGATTGGTCCTCCCTTCAGGGCTCCAACGTTGTAATTATATCGCTTGTTAAATGGTTGTACACTCCAATGTTGAAGCAACTACAATAAAAGGGTGTCTTCTCCCTCAATCTTTGAAACCTATCACTGGGCTTTTCATGACCGGGGTGCCGAAATGTGAAAACCATCAGTTTGCATCGGAGCTCCTAAGGGACGCATTAAGCGTCAAACAGGGTGTCGACGCCTAGCTTAGCCACAACTTCGCCGGCCCATTTAACTGGCATTGTGGCATTCAACGCGTTGTAGCTACCCGAACTGTATATTGTAGCGACTTGGCTGTAGCAATCAGTTTTTAGTTGGATCTTTCTATTATATTTTTTCGAAAATATGAATAATTAAAAAAATCGATTACTTCTTGAAAGCGCAGACAACAATTGAAATTCTGGAACATTTTTCCAGAAAACACGAGCATTTTTTGAAAATTCATGTTTTTTTTGAAAACCAGAACATTTTTTTGGAATTTGTTTTAGCAAGGTTTCGAAACAAGTATTTTTAATTCCAAACAATATTTAAAATGAACATATTTTTTGAATTTGTGAACAAATCTAGAACACAGTCAAATTCGATTTGTCCACGGATAGCAGTTGCCTAAACGGTTCCTGTCTGTGAACAGAAGTGTTCGCATGATGTGGAATCATCTGCAAGTGTAGTACGACAGGATGGAGAGAGAGAGAGAGAGACGTGATCAGCCTAGAAGATTTTGGAGAAGCGCATGTCATCGGAGTGTACTCTTGTGGTGCACGGGCACCGTGGTGCCCTTTTTTTGAAAAATATAATAAAATCCATATTTAGAAAAAATCTGTGGAAATTTGTATGTGCTTACTATGGATTCATGATTTTTTTTTCACTATGGATCTACGACATTAGTACAGTTCACCTACAGACAACTGACTCCTAGCGAGCTGCAGTATTTATAGCGGTGAAGCAATCATGTGGCCACAACCACATACATTTCCGTTCCATCCCTTGCTAGTTCGAGGATCCTACTCTAAAAGTCAGTCAAACTCATTCGCTGACTGTCACGACACCGAAGGCTCACACCAAACTTATCAACATCATGCGTCACTCACATGAAGGCAGACATGCACTCCCCCGCATAGGCCTTCCACTTATAGTCACGTACGTACGTTTGTGCTACAACTCTCTTCGTCTCATTATATAAGGGCGTTTTTTGTAGTAATAGCAACGAGACAGTTCGATTCAATGGTCTATGTGACAGATAAGAAATTGATACTCCGCAGATCAAATCAAACATGACGGAGCCATCCCGAATTGTTTTAGGGAAATTTTTTGTTTTGCCACCTTAGATTTTGCTAGTTTTTCTTATGTCACTTAGATTTTGATATTTCATTTATGTCATGAAATGACAATTGTGATAATTGTCAAAAACTAAGAATGACATAATAAAATGTCAAAATCTAAATTGACATGCGGAAAATTGGCAAAATCTAAAGTGGCAAAACAAAAAAATTCCATTGTTTTGGTGTGACGACGATGCAAGCTAAAATAACATTCAGTCAGGTCGCCGACCAAGCGGGTTGCGTTCTTGGGCCGGCCCTTTGATTTGTCCCCACATAGCACTTCCCTAAACGGCCAGTGATGTATTGTCGTGGTCGCCTCCCGAGAAAATGCGCGCAACGGTCGACAGAAATGCTTCTGAATTCCTTTGGTCTAATGTGTTGTGCTATGACAGGTTGTCAATTCTCTACTTTGCTTGTGCATGTACTCCGGCAGATCCTCTTGAGATTGATGAAGTCGTCACAGACGTCTTCATCGATGGAGACGTCTCTTTCAGTTGAATGCACATCACCGAAAGACCTATAATAAATCCAAAAAAAATGTGAGCATCATTATCAAATCTAAGACTTAAACTCTAGTGGGCAGAGATACCATTATCCTACTAACCATCTAACCTCGGGGTACTTTGTGATGGATTGGTCGGTTGAGTAATGAGGCTGCAGCAAGGAGGTTAATTACATGCGTCGCGAGTGTTAGAAAAAGCAAGGAACTGGTGTTGTCAACTTGGTGCCAAATCAAATGAAGTCCACTGCATCTTAGCAAAAATGCTTAGGCTAGTCATAGTGGGAGTAACTTAGATACTAACATAACGGATTTTAAGAAAATTTTGCTTATGTGGCAAGTAGTTAATGAGAGATAGTAACATAATATGTTACTGTAACATAGCGCTTCCCGAGACAACATGAGTCTATAAGTTGATAAATAAAGCCATCTATGATACTTCCTCCGTCACCGTTTACAAGTCCTACGTGTATACCTAGGTTGCCAATTTTATCACTCTAATATAAACTATATAGCACAAAAATTATACTTTTTGAAAATAGAACATCTGAAGTTTATATTGGTATATTTTTTTTGTAATATATGACTTGTACTAGGTTAGTCAAATTGACGACCTAAAGGTACGCGCACGTCCTGTAAACTGAGAGAGAGGGAGTACTACTATTATGTTACTTTGCATTATGAAGGTAGTAATTTAGACTAGTGTCATGCATATGACACTAGTCTAAATTACTTCCCACTATGACCATCCTTATGCATGTTAACATATATGCAACCCTTCTTATCTAGTGGATCGAGTCACTGCCGACACATGCTCGAGCCGATAAGCACGCAGCTGCGCACATCGATCGATGGATCGTTATTTTACTACTGCCGCCATGGCGCGCAACGGTACGAATCGTGGCCGTGGTGGATCGATCTGATCTGGGCAGTGGGCAGTGGGGCGGCAGGTGTGCTTGCGAGGTGAGTACGTACATATCTCCGCGCCGGCAAATGTACCGTCCAGGCGTCTGGCCACCGTGTGGGCTGGTCACCAGCGGAGTTCCTTTTCCGGGCGTGTACGTTGGTGGCTCCAGACGCCTACGACCCTACGCACGTAGTGGCACCGCCGTGCTTCGCCTCGTCGCCGGCAGTCGATCGATGGATGCCATGCCAGAATGTATTATCCGGCAATACAGCTGTACAAGAGTTATTATTAGGGTCGTCGCGGCCTCCTGTCCGTCACGTTTTGGAGCGCGCCCGCCGGTGACAGCAGTCGAGCGCTGAGCGCTCAGGAGCTAGGACCACGGGCGGCGGGCGTCGTCGTCCCAGCAGCTAGCCGGGGAGTGGGGACGAAACGTCGAGACGGACGGAGGAGCACGCACGGGAAGGAGATTCGATCGGATTTCCCCGTGCATCTTCCCGGCTGTAGACCACGTCGCCGTCCACTCTCGGGGCTTCTCTCCGTCCATCAGCGGGTGCCAGTGGGGGGGGAGAGGGCGAAGACCGGCCG
>NW_024119219.1:0-11252 GCF_003073215.2 Triticum urartu
AGGGCGAACGGATATGGGAGAGATTACGGAATACACGGGCGAGATTAGCGGAGTGGTGGCTGTGTGGGGCCTGATCCAGATCGGGCATGGGAAATTTCGTCCGCTCGGTGGAGCATGGTCAGCCAACAGTAATTGCTACATGCAATCGTGACCCACGGTCAGATGTATTTAGGCCATTAGATCTCATTAGGTGCGACAATCTGACGGCACAAATTAGCCTGGGTACACATAATGGGGTGGCTTTAAAAAAGAAAATGTTCAATTGTTTAATAGTAGTATAGATTAATTATGCAACGAATTTTTTTAATTTATTATTACTATTATTTCTGGTCTACACTATTTTCTGTGCACAGATAAATGATCTGGGTCGGGCGGCGTTGTCACCTCGGCGTACCGACGTACCACGTCACCTCGGCTGAACCAGGGGTTTCGTCATCACTTCATTAACCCATGTCGGGGACTTCGGTGTCATACTGCCGGCCCGCTCCATTGCCTCGGCCATCTCGGGACTGGCTTGGGGGCTGGGACCTCGTCCCGCCGCAATCTCGGCCTGCATCATCACCACCTAGCACATTAACTAGCTAAGTCGCTTTCATGCTCAAAGACTTTCAGTTTTAACTTTTGTTCGGTCCGAACAAGCATTATACTTTTCTGGCAAAAAGTTGTTTATGAAAAACTTCCTAGTCAAAACTTTGTTTCTGACATACAAATTCAAATACACCGTTTATTTGGGGGCTTCTTTTATGAAGCCTCTCCTCTTGCGTATGATTACACTTGTATGGCTCCGTTCCTTGTTCGTGTATTACGCCACAATATGCACCATGTTGACTTAAGTGTTCCGCAAGATGGGTTGCCTTACTCCTGTGTTTACCCCTACGTTTCCGATTGTTCGGCTAGGGAGTAAAGGAAGCACCTCTGCGATTGTCACGATCGGGTCATCCGAGCTCGGACCTCAGGCTGGGTGAAGCCGAAAGCTAGCGCTCTTATTGTTTTCAACCATGGTCGGCACACAACGGAGCTCATGAATACAAAAAATCTATTGCACAAGTCTTATAGTAACAATGAGCAACTGAAGAAAGGTATCGGTGGAGGTACTATTTTCTTCGAAAATGCTTCTTACACTTCGTCAGTAATATAGCATAAGTTCCCTGAGCGCGCTTTGTCTGTTACAGCTTTATGGCCTGATTGCCTGGTTATCGAAAATACCGTCGATATTCTCGACAGGTGAAGTACATAACACTTTTCGGCCCTTGACCGAAGAGGGAGAAGCCGACGGTCGGTTAAGACGCGTTTAAAGTTCGGGTGAACATAGATATGATATAAGTACTTCGATACATACACTCATTATAGATAAAATCCTTTTACCCATATCTCTTGGGGGACTCTTGAATTAGTATGAGCCATTTTTATTAGTCGCTGCCCAGTCTTTTCTACCACTCCTTTCTTGACTCGGGTGTATGATCAATAGCCAGGTAGCCTGGTTTCTCTCTAAAGCCGCTCGCGTTTAGTTCGCTAAACTGGTCTGAGAAACACTCCGCCTTCGAGATAGGGAAGGTGAAGCCGAGGGCTGACCCACTTGAAGTCTAGAGATCAGATGTGTCATGTCAAAGCACGGTGAAAGTACAATTATATCTCACATTAAGCGAGAATAGCGCATGCCTTTCAGATAGGCGGTTACACAAAAGGGTTAGATATGTGGGTTTTTTTGTCGATAGTTTATTATTTAAATGTATTTCACCTCTAGGTTATTTGTGTCCTAAATTTTGCCTCCTCTAGCGGGGGCCTAAGGATACCTACAGGTCCTTGCAATGATTTGCAGTGTGATAGTAGGTGACGAAAGCTATGCCCAAAAACAAAGATGAGTAGACTATAAAAAACATCCCACGGTTTGGAAGTTATTTGCGACACAAAAAACTTGATAACCATATGAAAACCCAAAATCTTTTCCATGCCATTGGGCTTTGGCACATCCAAACGAAACTACAAAAGCACAGGAACCTCACAAGAAAACGGTAGAATCTCGAGAAGTAAAAAAATCAGAAGGAAGAAAAGGTTGTTCTCTTCCATACTCAATTCGAGTTTAAGCATGTTATCCTGACTTAGTAGTATTTGGTAGGAGTAAAACATTAGCTAGGCGGAAATTCGCTTTGGCACATAGGAACGCACGCTCCTGCCACCGAAAAAAATATTTTAAAGTGTGAAAAAATTCCAAATAAAAATTCGGCGCATACATCTCGACATTATATGTGTGCGCGTCAAGTTTGGAGAAAACCGACATTTTTTATGACTTGTGTACAAAATAAAAAAGATGTCATGTGAAAAGCACTTTTTAACACCAGATTTTGTCCTTTTCACATGTGAAACATAACTTGTTGTTTTTTACGAAACTACTTTGTGAGCATGTACAATATCAAGATGTACATGGCAAATTTTTGCTTGGAATTTTTGACATTTCAAAATACGTTTAAAACAAATTTTAAAATCTCATTAGCTAGCCCGATAATAGTATAATCATAGCTAATCAACGTCTCAAAGTAGCCTCTCGTCGTCGTCGGTTTTTGTGTGAACTTACTCTGAGTAGTAGTATACGTTTGATCCTATCAGTGTGCTGCTTTCCAGGACAGCAGTGAAGGTAGTGCCGAAACAAACATTAATTTTTCACCTTGTTACCCGGTGTTGCTACAATGTTTGTAGGAGATGAGCTTTTGGCACCATAGCACTAACTCAGCTACTACTCTTACTACTATATTCAAAGCTGCTCGCCTAGCACTCCTGTAGACACTAGCATTGCTCTGCCGCATCAAATGCCAAAGCTACACCAGTGGCTGGCCGGGCACACCATGCAGCACGCTACTCTTGCACAGATACAGTGTGGCAGCAGCTTTGCATCGGATGCTAGCGAGCTCCATCCAAGCCAGCTGTGTGGAAGAAAAAGCATGCAGCGAATTCAACAAGGCGCGCACGCAGTAGTACGCACTATGCTAGCTCCACTCGGGCAGGGATAGTCGATCCAAGTGTGCACTGACCAAGGAATCGCGGCATGCCTGGCTAGCCACTAAAAAAATTATTTAATATGTACACGGAAATTATTTAATGTGTATTAAAAAATTTGACATGCATTTTCGAAAAATGAAAAAGAAAACATAGAAATGAACTTGAAATAAAATAAAATGCAAAAGTAAAACCAATGAAAACTGGTAGAGAAAAACACAGAGAACAAAATAGGAAAAAACAGCATAATACCGTCCCAAAACCAGGCTGATAGTTCCATTAACTTCTTTTTAGAAACTCGATCGTTCCATTAACTTATTCCCAAAACAACAGCTGCTACTGAATGCGCGGCGTTTATATCTTGCATTAAGCGAGACAAGAGGGAACTCTTGCGAGCGCTACAGTGTCAAGTCGGCCTGTTATGCCTGCTATCTTAAAAAAGACAAGAACCGATAGTTCCATTAACTTGTTCCCAAAACCGCCCTGCCACTTAATGCGCCGCGTCTATATCTCGCATTAAATGAGAATAGCGCCTGCCTTTCAGACATGCGGTTACACAGAAGGGTTAGATCTGTGAATTCTTTTTGTTCGGGTGTTTATTATTTAAATGTCTTTCGCCTCTAGGTTATTTGTGTCCTAAATTTTGCCTCCTCTAACGCGGGTCTAAGGATACCTACAGGTGCTGACAATGATTTTCAATGTGATACTAGGTGACAAAAGGTGTGCCCAGAAACAAAATCGAGGAGTAAACTACAAAAACCATCCCACGGTTTGAAAGTTATTTGCGAGAGGAAAAAAATTGATAACCATATGAAAACCCAGAATCTTTTCCCTACCATAGGGTTTTGGTACGTCTAAACGAAACTACAAAGAAAACGGTAATAACCCAAGAGGAAAAAGAATCAGAAGGAAAAAAAGGTTGTTCTCTTCCATACTCTGTTTGAGTTTAAGCATATTATTTTGACTTATACTAGTATTCGGTAGGACTAGGAGTAGCTACTTTCAAAGGTCGTTTAGCTATGATCATTACAATTATGAGGCCCTCTCGTTGTCGTCTGTACTTACTCTGTGATCCTAGTATCAGTGTGTTGTTTTTCATGACTTCGATAAATGCATAGTACGTACTAGTGCCGAAACAAACATTAACTTTTCACTTTTTACCCGGTGTTGTTAGAACAACTCCAATAGGGCGATCCATTTCGTCTGCGGCCGTCCGTTTAGATCGATGCGGACAGAAAAGGCGGCCCAACACGCCGACCTAAACGGACGCGCGTTCGTTTTTCGTCCGCGGACAACCCATTCCCGGCCCATTTTTGAGCCTAATTTGCGTCGGCGTGAACACGCGACGGACGCGCGCTTGCTCGCCTACTCCTGTCCCCGGGCCCGCTCGTCTGTGGCACCTTGGCCTTCCCTCCCCCCAGCCAACAAGCAACCCTCGCCCCCGCCTCCTCCGTCACCGACGCCGCCGCCCATTTTGCCGGCGAACGCCTCGCCGCCCTAGCCACAGACGACCGACACGCTCGTCGGACGCCGTCACCGTCGTCGGACGCCGGCCAGGCAGCTAGCTAGTCTGTGGGCGCCGCGTCTCCCCTCGCCGGCCATCTCCTTCTTCGACGCCCGCAAGCTGTTCGATAGTTTGCTAAGGTACGAAAATGGACTCCGTCGACGAGTTCTTTTTCCACAATTTCCTTTGCGACTCCGACGAATCGATTCGCCCGACGACGAGGAGGAGATATTGGCTGCTGTGTTGGTCCATCACCACCTCAACAACCAGCGGCCGTTGTTCCGTGGCTCCATTCCGGGCCACCTTCCGGCGTTGAATCGTAACCGGGAGAGCAGGCATTTCCTTCTCTGGAAGGAATACTTTGATACAACAAACCCGTTGTTCAAACATCACAAATTCTGCCGCCGGTTCCGTATGAGTAGGCATATTTTCCGTCGGAGAGAAAAAACGAAGCTCATTGCAAAGGGAGATGCAGAGACGACAGTTGGCATTATGAGGAGCAGGAAGGAGAAGGACCCTGAGTTTTTTTTGAGGCCGTCGGCAAGATTGGTTTCTCCTCTTATCAGAAATGCACTACCACCATCCGAATGCTTGCATACGGAGTGCCCGGTGATCTAATTGACGAGTACGTCCGTATGAGCGAGTCTACATGCCTAGAGTCCCTGTATAAGTTCTGTAAGGCTGTGATTGCTGTGTTTGGCCCTGAGTACTTGAGAGAGCCGACAGCTGAAGATACAACCCGTTTGTTGGCGATGAATGCTAGAAGGGGCTTCCCGGGGATGCTTGGCAGCATAGACTGCATGCATTAGGAGTGGAAGAACTGCACTTCTGCTTGGCAACGGCAGTATAAGGGACATGTCAGGGCTTGCACTGTCATACTAGAGGCCGTGGCGTCTCAAGATCTCTGGATATGGTACTTTTTCTTTGGCATGGTTGGATCACACAATGATATCAACGTGCTTCAGCGCTCGCCGGTGTTTGCTAGGCTTGCCGAAGACAACAGCCCACCGGTGAACTTTACTGTCAACGGCCACACCTACGACAAAGGGTATTATCTGGGTGACGGTATCTATCCTCAGTGGACCACTATTGTCAAGACAATACCCAACCCTGTCGGAGAGAAAAGGAAAAGATTTGCCCAAGAGCAAGAGAGTGCTAGAAAGGATGTCGAGCATGCCTTTGGTGTTTTGCAATCTCGATGGGGCATCGTTCGGTATCCTGCTAATACTTGGAGCACGCAGAAACTATGAGAGGTGATGACTGCTTGTGTGATCATGCACAATATGATCGTAGAAGACGAGCGCCCGGAACGTCTGTACGATCAAGGCTTTCAGTTTCAGGGTGAGAATGTTGTGCCTGAGCATGAAGTAGCGGCAACATTTGAGTAGTTCACTCAGTTTCATGAAGACATGCGTGGTTGGGAAACTCACGTGCAACTGCAAAATGATTTGGTTGAGTATATGTGGACTCATGTTGGCAACCAATAGATGTATTTTTTTATTCGTTTTGCAAAACTATGTGAAACATTTTTATTTTTATTTGGCCTGTAAACTATACTATTTATTTGGACGGACTATTTTGTTTGTTAAATTTTCATTTCACCATATATGAGAATGCAATGCAAAATTGGGCGGCCAGCCGGCCATGCCTGCACATATGGGTCGGCGAGTTGGACGCGTTGCCGATCTATATGAAAAACAGGGCGGACGCCGGACGGGCGGCCGACCCGAATGGACAAAAAACGGACGAAATCGCCGTCCGTTTGGGTCGGCCCGTCGGAGTTGCTCTTACAGTGTTTGTAGGAGATGGGCTTTGGCAACATAGCAGTAACTCAGCTACTACTCATATTATATTCAAAGCTACTTGCCTAGTAGTACTCCTGTAGACAGTAGTATTGCTCTGCCCGCATCAAATGCCAAAGTTGCATGCATCCACCAGCGGGTAGCTCGCCGGGCACAACACACAACACGGTACCCTCACAGATATGGTGCGGCAGCAGCTTTGCATTGGATGGTAGCGAGCTCCATTCAAGCCGGCTGTGTGGAAGAAAAGGCATGCAACGGATTCCCCGGCACGCACGTAGTAGTACGCACTATGCTAGCTCCACTCGGACTGATTTCTTTTTAAACAAGGGATAGTCGATCCAAGTGTGTCCTGACCAAGAAATCGCGGCATGCCTGGCTAGCCACTAAATTTGCGTGGGATGAGGAAAAAAGACTTGGAAAAAGACGAGTCTTTTTGTAGTGTTTGTACTAATGAAATAGTAGAGCAAAGTTTGTTTCATATCCATGCTCGATTGAAAAGCACGCATTGTTCATCTCCATCATGCTGGGTCCACACCGGACGAGTAACCATAAAAATGCTTCACTGCGAGCTGCTCTTTTTTTTTCAAGAAAACAGCAGGAGCTCTGCCTTTGCATTACGAAGAAGCCTTGCGTAGCACTTCTAGAAGGAAGGGCCATTACACTGAGTCGAATGCCTTTGATATGTCAAGTTTGAGCATAATGGCTGGGTCTCGTAGGGCGTGAAGATTACGTGCCGTGCATTGGACGAGCATGAAGTTGTCGTGGATGGATCGCCCTCGCACGAAGGCGCTCTGGTGTTTGCCCACTATGAACGGAAGATCCACTGCGAGCCTTGAAGCTAGCGTCTTATCAAAGATCTTGATCGCACCATGGACCATGCTGGAGAGTGCATCAACAAGGATCATGGTCAACGGTACACCGGGACGGCCAATCTACAACACCGTGGGCTTGAGGCAAGGTGCCCCACTATCCCCAATGTTGTTCATTCTTATCATGGAACCCTTGCACCGCATGTTCGAGCTTGCGACTACAAGGGGACTGCTTGATCCGCTTGCAAGAACAGGGCTACATCATCGTCTCTCAATGTTTGCCGATGACGTAATGATCTTCCTCAAGACCAATGAGAGGGATATGAACATGTGTGCATCAATTCTTGCCCTGTTTGGAGAGGCATCGGGCCTCCGCGTCAACCTTGCCAAGAGCGCGGTCTACCCTATACGATGCTCCGACGAGACCATGGAATCAGTGGAGAGAGCACTTGGATGCCCGAGAGGCACTTTCCCATGCAAATACCTTGGTCTGCCGCTCACCCTGAGAAAACAGTCAC
Organism: Triticum urartu; assembly: GCF_003073215.2. Taxonomy (NCBI): domain Eukaryota; kingdom Viridiplantae; phylum Streptophyta; class Magnoliopsida; order Poales; family Poaceae; genus Triticum; species Triticum urartu. The sequence goes on from NW_024119219.1 coordinate 7,628, forward strand.
ATGTACATCTATCAGGCCTTGTGGACCAACTAGCAACGACGCTGCCAAAATGGAAAGCAGCAAGGATGCCAAAGAGTGGAAGAATGCTTCTTGTTCAATCCGTGCTCTGTGCGATTCCGCTGCATGCGATGATGGCGCTCGACCTCCCACAGAAGACAATCTCAGCAATGAACAGAATATGCCGCAGCTTCTTATGGTGCGCTGAGTCAAGCTCGTCCGGCGGAAGCTGCGCAGTCGCTTGGGAGGCTGTGTGTGCCCCCAAATGGGCGGGTGGATTAGGCATACCCAACCTAGGATGGATGAACAAAGCTGTGCAGGCAAGGTGGCCTTGGTTACAGAGGTCAGACACATCGCGACCATGGACAGAATTTGACATCACAGTGCCAAAAGCTTCAAGACAACTCTTCAACGCGGCTGCTCGTTGGGTTCTCGGAGACGGAAATACAACACTCTTTTGGGAAGATAGATGGCTCGAAGGACACCGGATCGTGGAGATTGCACCCTTGACCTATGGCCGAGTCAGGAAGAAAATGAGGAAAACATGCACCGTAGCCCAGGCCCTACTGAATGATGCTTGGGTTGCCCAAGTAAGCCCGGAGGTATCAACTAATTCGCTAAGGGAATATCTACAGCTATGGAACATGATCCAAGAAGTTCAACTTGACCCAACGCAGCATGATACCATCACTTGGTCATGGGAAGCAAGCGGATGCTATTCAGCGAGGACTGCCTATGCAGCCAAGTTCTGGGGCAGGCAAGTCGTCCCCACAGCCGAATTCACCTGGAAATCTAAAGCGCCGGCGCCCTGCCGCTTCTTCACATGGCTCACAATCCAAGATAGGTGCTGGACGTCCGATCGGATGGCAAGACGAGGGCTCGATCATCAGGACTGCTTCCCAATGTGCAACCAAGAAGAGGAGAGCATAAACCACATTTTGCTCCACTGTGTAGTCGCGCGGGAAGTGTGGACCGCGATTTGTCACCCCCTACGCAGACCGGAATGGATACCTACTGTGAATGAAAGCCTCGGTGCATGGTGCCAAGACAAGAGAGGAAGAGGAAAGGCCGGGAGGGATGCAAATGCAATCATCATCCTAGGGCTATGGCAAATATGGAAACACCGCAACTCGATTGTCTTCGATGGAGCTACACCTTCAAATAACACGATTATCCATGCAGTCATAAGAGAGGGCCGTGTATGGAAGAAAGCGGGCATACTACGAGGAGACATGGGCGCCTTCTTTACTGAGGTGGAAGAGTGGGCAGCGGAGAGTAGATAGCTTGTGACTAGGTGGAGGGTGGAAGTAGAGTTAGCGTGCAGTGTATATATGTAATCTGTAATGCTAACGTGGACGGGCTCTTTTACCCCGGCTCCTTCTATATAATATAGTACGCACACTCGTGCGTATTCGAGAAAAAAAATTAAGAAGAAGTGAATTGGCCAGTTTATTAGGAAAACTGGCCGAAAACTGATACATCGATACACACCAGCCCCAAGGCTGCGTACCTAACGAGCCGACTTCCCTGTCGCCCAAACGACCAAAGTTGCCACTCCACCACACGACCTGGAGCCGCCACTCCAGCTTACAAACGACATAAACTCACACACGTCGGCCCACGAGTCGACGACTCTGTCGTCCACACGACCAAAACTGACACTCCACAGCACAGAGGTGCACTCCAGAGCCGCCGCTTCGACTTCCCTGCCGGCCCCGAGGCCGCGCTCCACCTGAGCTGACGACGCTGCCGCCCACACGACCAGATCCGACACTCCACAACATTGTTTTCCGGAGCCGCCGCTCCGACTTCCTCACCGGCCCCGAGGCCGCACACACGCATGGCCGACGATGAACCTGCAAAGCCACCCGAGCCACCGTGAATTGACGAAGGACTAGACCTCCAAGGCGTCGCCCCCAAGAGGGAAGCGACAAGTATGCCACCGACGCCCGCTCCGACCAAAGGTCGAAACTCGGGTTTTCACCTGGAGAGCCCGAAACCGAGGCGACAATGGTGGTGAAGGGGCTCCACGACGACGCCTCCAAGGAGGGAACGACGTCCTAGGACGCCGTCGATGCCGGCAATGACCGAGGTCGAGCTAGGCTTTCGCCCGGAGCTCACCAAATCCATCCTCACCGCAGCCTGCCCAGCAAACTGTCTAACACAACTTTGTGTGATATTACTACCTATGTTACTCCCACTATGGGTAGTCTTAACGCAACTACGTACGCACCCAAACTGGAGTTTGGAAATAGTCTAGTCTAGCTAGGGAAACAGAATAAAAAGATGTTTACTACAATAGGAACTATAAGGTAGAAACAAGAAATAAAAAGATACTATGCAATCTCTCAAAAGGTAATTGAGTAGCCATTGTGGGGGCTTCTACCGAAAAACGCATTGTGAAGCTACTGAGGGGGCTTCTACCGGAAAATGTTCGATTAGCCATTGTGAAGCTATGTGCATTCCTCAATGCAATCTCTCAGAAGGTAATCGATCTAGAAATCATACCAAGGTCAGAGAATGATTTGGTGCAATGTCTTGCCAGTTTCGAGTTGGTGTTCTCTCCATCCTTCTTCAACATCATGACACACATTCTTGGTCATGTATTTCTACACAATATGTTCCCCTTTGAGAGGTTCATGGGAGTCTTAAAGAAATAATATGTTCATAACTGTGCTAGGCCAGAAGGAAGCATCTCCAAGGGCCATGAAAATGAGGAGGTGATACGTCCATTTTGCATCATGCTTATATATCAATATTTATTGCATTATGGGCTATTATTACACATTATGTCACAATACTTATGCCTATTCTCTATTATTTTACAAGGTTTACATGAAGAGGGAGAATGCCGGCAGCTGGGATTCTGGGCTGGAAAAGGAGCAAATATTAGAGACCTATTCTGCACAGCTCCAAAAGTCCTGAAACTTCACGGAAGTTATTTCCAGAATATATAAAAAATACGGAGCGCAAGAAGTACCAGAGGGGGGCCACCCACCAACCACGAGGGTGGGGGGCGCGCCCTACCCCCCTGGGCGCACCCCTGCCTCGTGGCCCCCTCGTGGCCCTTCGATGCCCATCTTCTTCTATATGAGGTCTTTCGTCCGAGAAAAAATCATAAGCAAGATTATGGGACGAAACTCTGCCGCCATGAGGCGGAACCTTGGCAGGACCAATCTAGGGCTCTGGCGGAGCTGTTCTGCCGGGGAAACTTCCCTCCGGGAGGGGGAAATCATCACCATCGTTATCACCAATGATCCTCTCATCGGGAGGGGGTCAATCTCCATCAACATCTTCACCAAGAGGGAAGTGACAAGCATGCCGCCGATGCCTGCTCCGACCAAAGGTCGAAACTTAGGTTTTCACCTGGAGAGCCCGAGACCGAGGCGACAATGGTGGTGAAGGGGCTCCACGACAACGCCTTCAAGGAGGGAACGACGTCCTAGGACGCCGTCAACGTCGGCAACGACCGAGGTCAAGCTAGGCTTTCGCCCGGAGCTCACCAAATCCATTCTCACCGTAGTCTGCCCAGCAAGCCGTCTCCGGCATCAAGCCGGCCGTCATCGTCCAAGCCACATGACCAAGCACGCAGAGCAGCACGACGCCGCCAACCACCACCGCCCGCAGA
>NW_024119220.1:0-10739 GCF_003073215.2 Triticum urartu
CGCCACGCCCCCGCCACGCCCTCGCCATGCACCCGCCACGCGCCACCATGCGCCTGCCACGCTCTCGCCATGCCCCCGCCATGTTCTTCGGTCCGCTCGGTTAATGCCCGGACCGGACCGAAGTTTTGTCGGGCTGGATTCCTCAGCTCGGACCGGCCGATTTTTTCAGCGGGCCAGGATCGAGCCGGCCCGAGCCGAGCGGGCCACAAGCCGGACCATGAGACCGGACCGTGTTGTCCACCCTGAGTTCTAGACAGCAGCCCATCAAACATCTCTGCAGCGCATTGACCGGACTCACTCTCTCACTCTCTCTGTCCCATACTCGAACGCAACACATGCAGTCTAACCTAGACAAATCATCCTCAATTTCCCACCAGCTCATGACCAAGGGCGGTGGCATTCATGACTCATGACCGAGGCAGCGGTGGCGGTTTTAAAGTGGAAACAGCTTCTCTTCATCCCCTCTCCAAGTAACGGCGCTGGCCACGCCTTCAACTCTAGCAAGACAACGCCAATGTCGACCATGCCACCGGCACCGACAAGTCAGCCACTGATGCTCCTTTGTTTCATTAGGAGTGTTCCCACTCTTTGCAAATTAAGATGCAGAAACCCTGATCCTCTCTCTTGTATGCTTGTCTGTTTAATTAGGAGTGTTTCCTTTCCTTGCAAATTACGAAACCTTAATTTTATTTGATATTTTTCTTCAAAACACTATTTCGAATATAGCACGCTATTTGCACGATATACTAACTTGTATAACATTTGGATAATACTGACGCTAAATCTTGTAGCACGTTATTTTTTTTCATTGCAATTGATTGTGAGGGCTTAAATCTTGGAAAAAGAAACTGTGAGGGCTTAAAAATTAGAGAGCATAGTGTAGTTAATAAATTATCTCTGGGAAAACAAATTTTTACCACAGTTGATCACCAGCATGGCTGCACATCAAGTGTGCTGCATCTAGTTCACGATAACCGGTAAAATACTGCATGCGCTACGCGTATGCTTGGTCGCGCGCGTTGCATGCAAGGAGCGGCCCATCCAGGAAAGGCCAGCGCCTTCTCCTTCATTCCCTTGGGGTGTGTTTGGTTCCCTGCATCCAGCCCAATAAGGCCCGCGCGGGAAGGGAGGGGCCTGTTTGGTCGCACACTTCTCAAAGCAGCCCAAAGCCTAGCTCGTTGGAAACGCTTGGATCGGAAGTTTCTTGCGAGCCAGGCTGAGTGCGGCGCAAGGTCGCATGGGCGGGTGTGACGCGAGGGCGAGGGGGGATGGCAGGAGATGGAAATCTGGTGCGCCGTCCCGGCGCCAAATCTAGCCTCACCCCCCTTCCACTCTCTCACCCATAGCCACTACCCCCCTTTCTTCCCCACTGCCTCACCATCGGCGGCGGCTGCGATTTCAGTTCTGCGCTAGAGGCGGCGGCAGCATTTGCGGCGGATCTAGTGCTCCCCTTGCTGTTGGCCACTGTCTGGTCGACCTAGTCTGTGCCATGGCTCCCCCTACGTCGTCCTCGTCTCCGATGCCGGTAAGCAGCATCCCCTCCCCCCTTTGTTAGCTTGGTGGTTAGGCCGTTAGGCTAGGTGTAGGATCGATTTCCCATTAAACGAACCGTCGATGTCGACTAGGTTATGGACGCACGAATGAGGCTGATAATCCAGACAGCAGCACTGATTAGTGTGAATCAGGCATGGATCATGTTCATGCACCAGGGAGTTGTTCGTTGTGCAGGGAGACCTTTGATCCGCTATGGTCCATTGTTTCTCCGGGAACAGGAGAAGATCCAAAATCTGAACTACAACAACAGCAATGACGTCGAGGCTCTATGGATGCTTCGAATGAAAAGAGCACCATTTTCCAGGCTTGTCGAGACCTTCAGGAGCAGGGGGCTGCTACAAGATAGCATCAACACCAGTGTCGAAGAGCAAGTGGCCATGTTCCTCCATGTTGTTCTCCATAACCAGAGGTTCAGGGTCATTCACAACACGTTCAGGAGATCAATGGAGACCATCTCTAGGTACTTCAAGCAGGTGCTTTTTTCTATTGGGGAGCTTAGAGGAGAGATGATCAAGAGACCATCTGGTCAGACTCCACCCAAGATTCGCGGAAGCCCAAGATGGTATCTGAGGGTGTCCTGGATTAGGGGGTCTCCGGACGGCCGGACTATATCCTTTGGCCGGACTATTAGACTATGAAGATACAAGATTGAAGACTTCGTCCCGTGTCCGGATGGGACTCTAGTTGGCGTGGAAGGCAAGCTAGGCAATACAGATATGTATATCTCCTCCTTTGTAACCGACCTTGTGTAACCCTAGCCCCCTCCGGTGTCTATATAAACCGGAGGGTTTTAGTCTGTAGGACAACAGACAATCATACCATAGGCTAGCTTCTAGGGTTTAGCCTCTCTAATCTCGTGGTAGATCAACTCTTGTAATACTCATAACATCAAGAACAACCAAGCATGACGTAGGGTATTACCTCCATCAAGAGGGCCCGGACCTGGGTAAACATCGTGTCCCCTGCCTCCTGTTACCATCCATCTTAGACGCACAGTGCGGGACCCCCTCCCCGAGATCCGCCGGTTTTGACACCGACATTGGAGCTTTCATTGAGAGTTCCACTGTGTCGTCACCATAAGGCTTGATGGCTCCTTCGATCATCGCTAGCGATGCGGTCCAGGGTGAGGCTTTCCTCCCCAGACAGATCTTCATAATCAGTGGCTTTGCACTGCGGGCCAATTCACTTGGCCATCTGGAGCAGATTGAGAGCTACGCCCCTGGCCATCAGGTCAGATTTGGAAAATTGAACTACACGGCCGACATCCGTGGAGACTTGATCTTCGACGGATTCGGGCCCATGTCGGACGCGCCGTACAATCATGACGAGCATGACGTAACTCTACCGTCGGACAATGTTCGGGAGATCGCATCCGCAACTACTCCGTCCATCAATCCGGAGCAAGTCGCGCCATCTGAGAGCGAAGGGATGGACCCCGCCATGGAGGCCACACTCTCACTGGCGATAGAGACGGATACTGACTTCACCCCTTACAAGAGCCATATCGCCGAACCACTGGATTCATCTCCGGCCACAGACTCTGAGCCACTCATATCCGTGCCCGTCGAGTCCGACTGGGCGCCGATCATGGAGTTCACCTCCGCGGATATCTTTCAGCACTCACCTTTTGGAGATGTGCTAAATTCATTAAGGTCTCTCTCCCTGTCAGGAGAACCTTGGCCGAACTATGTCCGGCTAGAATGGGATGCGGACGACGAAGAAATTCACTGCCCACCCACCTCCCACTTAGTAGCCACTGCCGACGACTTAACCGACATGCTCGACTTCGGCTCCGAAGACTTCGACGGTATGGACGACGAAGCCGGAGACGAACAGGATCCACCGCCCTCGGGGCACTGGACCGCGACCTCATCATATGATATATACATGGTGAACACCCCCAAAGAAGCCAATGGTGACGAGACAGCGGAGGATGACCCCTCCAAGAAGCAACCCAAGCGCCGACGTCAGCGGCGCCGCTCTAAGTGCCGCCACAGCAAGAGAAGTGATACCAGCACAGGAGATAATAACACTCCGAATAGCGCCGAAGACAACATCAATCCCCTCCAGCACGGTGTAGAGCTAGTGGACAAACAAGCTAGCCCTCCAGAGCAGGCAGCAGATGGAGAACCGGAGGAGGACAATTACATGCCTCTCTCCGAAGATGAGGTGAGCCTCGGCGACGACGAGTTTATCGTGCCTGAGGACCCCGTCGAGCAAGAGCGCTTCAAGCGCCGGCTTATGGCCACGACAAATAGCCTAAAGAAGAAACAGCAACAGCTTCAAGCTGATCAAGACTTGCTAGTAGATAGTTGGACCGAAGTCCTTGCGGCCAAGGAGCATGAACTCGAGCGCCCATCCAAAAGTTAGCCAAAATGCGGGTTGCTACCTCACCTCGAGGAGGAAGCATTGAAACCTCATTCACCAGTGTACGACGCGGCTGACTAGCCACTACGCAGCCGAGCCAGGGAGGCGTTTCAGCCTGAAGATCAGACCGCACCCTGTCGCCACTCAGTCAAAAATACTAAGGCCCGGGGCAACACAGAGGACCTGTGAGACATCTTGGACAGTAAGGCAAAAATCACAAGGTCAATATACGGGACACGGGCACGTGCACCCACATGGGACGATGATCGTCGCGTCGGATACACCAAGAGTATATCCGGCCGGGCCGAATACACCAGACAAGACTCATACAAACTATGTCGGGATATAGCCCGGCACAGAGGTGCCGCACACCCCCTATGCTTCACTGATGAAGTTATGAATCATGAATTCCCGGAGGGTTTCAAATCCGTAAATATCGAATCATACGATGGCACAACAGATCCCGCTGTATGGATTGAGGATTTCCTCCTTCACATCCACCTGGCTCGCGGTGATGATCTACATGCCATCAAGTACCTCCCACTAAAACTCAAAGGACCAGCTCGGCATTAGCTGAATAGCTTGCCAGCAGATTCCGATTGCAGTTGGGAGGATTTGGAAGATGCATTCCTTGACAACTTCTAGGGCACTTATGTGCGGCCACCGGATGTTGATGACTTGAGCCACATAACCCAGCAGCCAGGGGAATCGGCCAGGCAATTCTGGACACGGTTCCTGACTAAGAAAAATCAAATCATAGACTGTCCAGATGCAGAGCCCTAGCGGCATTCAAGCATAACATCCGCGACGAGTGGCTCGCCCGCCACCTCGGCCAGGAGAAGCCGAAATCTATGGCAGCCCTCACGACACTCATGACCTGCTTTTGCGCAGGCGAGGACAGCTGGCTGGCTCACAGCAACAACACATCGAGGAATCCGGATACCTCGGATACCAAAGATGTTAACGGTAGGTAGCGTCGTGATAGACCAAAGCGGCGCAATAACGGTGATAACACCGAGGATACGACAGTTAATGCCGGATTCAGAGGCTCTAGATCCAGTCAGCGGAAAAAACCATTTAACAGAAATACTCCGGCTCCGTCCAGTCTGGATCGCATACTGGATCACTCATGTCAAATCAATGGCACCCCCGACAAGCCAGCCAATCACACCAACAGAGAATGCTGGGTGTTCAAGCAGGCCAGCAAGTTAAATGCCGAGAACAAGGACAAGGGGCCGCATAGCGACGACGAGGAGGATCCCCGGCCGCCGAACACAGGAGGACAGAAGGGGTTTCCCCCTCAAGTGAATACGGTGAACATGATATACGCAACCCGCATTCCCAAGAGGGAGCGGAAGCGTGCACTAAGGGACGCCTATGCGATGGAGCCCGTCGCCCCAAAGTTCAACCCATGGTCTGCTTGTCCGATCACCTTCGATCGCAGGGACCACCCCACTAGCATCCGTCATGGCGGATCCGCCGCACTGGTCCTAGACCCCATCATTGATGGATTTCACCTCACTCGAGTCCTTATGGACGGCGGCAGCAGCCTGAACCTGCTTTATTAGGATAAAGTGCAAAAAATGGGTATCGATCACTCGAGGATCAAACCCAGCAAAACCACCTTTAAAGGCATCATCCCAGGTGTAGAGGCCCATTGGACAGGCTCAATCACACTGGAAGTGGTCTTCGGATCACCGGATAACTTCCGAAGCGAAGAGTTAATCTTCGACATCGTCCCGTTTCGCAGTGGCTATCATGCACTACTCAGACGGACATCATTTGCAAAATCCAATGCAGTGCCGCATTACACATACCTCAATCTCAAGATGCCAGGACCTCGCAGGGTCATAACAGTAAATGGAAGCACAGAACGCTCGCTCCGTATGGAAGAGCACACTGCGGCCCTTGCAGCAGAGGCACAAAGCAGCCTGTTCAGGCAGACCACTCATTCGGCGTCACAGCCCCCGGACACCTTCAAGCGAGTCCGGAACAAGCTACAACAAGATCGCCTGGCACGATCAGAGCTCGCCTAGCAATCCGGCCCCCGTCCCAGTCCCAGCGTAGCGACGAAATCCGTGCCGCGCGTACATAACTACGCATTGAAAATACCATGGACACAGGCGGGGGCGCAATCAGGACACACCCCGCATTGTGGCTTAACCACACTAGGGGCTGTATACCTTTGACATTCCTTTTCTCTTTCAGGGCCTGACTCTTTGGAAGCCCTTTCCGGCAGTTCGATTGCCGGACACATTCCGGAAGCAACAACCAAGGCGGCAAGAAGCTAAGATGAACACGGGAACTGCCAGGTGGTCTCTAGTAATACTTGACATACCCGTTTTTCACTATTTATGCGTAGCTTGCCCTGGGATAGGACATTTCGAATTGTCCTACTTTATGCTTATTGCACTACTTGTACCAGTACGCTTCGACGTATTATTCAAATAACAATGCATATCATTAATTTGTCATTGCATTACTTAAGTTTTTCTCTTTCTCTTATATGGTCATTTACGACAATCCGCACCCGCACGTTCGGGTATGGTCAGTACGCCAGGGGCTCTCGTTTACCCCACAATACGGCGCATTAAGTCCGAACACTTTCGACAGTGCGGCACCCCGAACTTATAACATTATATGCATCAGCTCCGAATCATGTGTTTGGTCAAATGTTGGGTTGCCCGGCTCCCATGCTTTGGTACCTTACGTTCCTCTATATCGGCTAAGGTAGCGGTGGGAGAACTACTATGATTGTGTCCCGGTTCTTCTGGATGAGCACCTCAGTAGAGAAAGCCAAAAACTGACTGTCATGATAAGGCGAGACACCGGTCGCTGTTCGAGAGGTCTCAAGTCCTTAAAGACTTTATTCCGCTTCGGGCGAGGAGTCGGTCTTGTCCAGCTTAGGCATGTATAGCGCTCCAAATTCGGACCTCCGAATACCAGGGGCTTCGCCAAAAATTTAAAATCATAGACTTCTATGGCTAAGTGAGAGTGATAAAGCATTATAGTCTGATTGCCTGGTTCATTGCGCTGAACACCTCCCTTGAAGGACCCAAAATTGGGGTAAAGAGTGTTTAGATTTACCCCGAACACCCCAGTACTAGTTACATGGGGGTAGAAGCCGACGACTGTCCAACTCTCAGATTTTATAATCGGCCGCACCGAAGGTAATATTTTAAATTAAGAAAGCGTCGCATGGCGCAAAAGAACTCGTTTCATATTACAGGATCACATGGGCATGTTCATTCAAAATTACATCCTTGGCACACTCATCTGCCACTAAGCGGGAACCCTTCAGGACGCTCTCATAGTAATTCCCGGGGCAGCAATGCTCCTTGCCCTCCGGTGGCCCCTCCTTCACCAGCTTCACGGCATCCAGCTTCGCCCAGGGCACCTTCGCCCGGGCAAAAGCCCTGCGTGCACCTTCAATGCAGACAGACCGCTTGATGACTTCAAGCCGTGGGCAGGCTTCCACAAGCCGCCTCACCAGATCGAAGTAGCTGCCGGACAGGGGCTCGCCAGTCCACATCCGAACTATAAGGCCCCTCATGGCCTGTTCGGCCGCCTTGTGAAGTTCAACCAACTGCTTAAGCTGGTCGCTCAAGGGCACGGGGTGTTCGGTCCCAGTATACTGAGACCAGAACAACTTCTCCGTTGAGTTCCCCTCCTCAGCCCGGTAAAACTCCGTGGCATCCAGTACACTGCAGGGAAGATCTGCAAACGCTCCTGGAGAGCTCCGAACTCGGGTAAGAAAAAGGAAAGTCTCCTTCACATGCTTTCTTTGCACAAAGAATGCCTTACCCTCTGCTATCTTCTTCGCCGTGTCAATCTCCTGGAGGGCCTTGTGGGCTTCGGCCTTGGCGCTCCGGATGCCTTCAAGCGCCTGCGCGAGCTCGGACTCTCGCGTCTTCGAGTCAAGCTCCAAGGACTCGTGCTTTTTGGCAAGAGCCTCGAGCTCTTGCTGCACCTCGCCTACCCGGGCTTCTTGCTTCTCCCGTTCAATGCGTTCTTTGGCTGCTTTGTCTTCGGCCTCGGACAACGCCTTCCTCAGGGTCTCCACCTCGGTCCTGGCCCCTGACAAATTCATGCTAATCCTATTACTTTACACCCGAACTTCTTTTTAAACTATATAGACAGGGGTATATCTTACCTTTGCTCTCTTCGAGCTGCCTCTTGGTAAGGCTGAGCTCGTCCTCGAACCGCTTTAGGTCCTGTTTCAGTGTAGAGACCTCCATAGTACGTGCGGCAGCGGCCAGCAGTGAAGCCTGCACATACACATAGACATACTCTAATTAGACTCCTGAGTTATTATTTGATACTCTATTCGGCTTTTCTTCGCGAACGCCGAACAGAGCATCAGGGGCTACTATCTATGCGGTAATATTTTCTTATATTTTCAATGCTTACCTCAAAGCCTGTTAGGAGGCTGGCGCAAGCTTCGGTCAGTCTGTTTATGGCGGACTGAACCTTCTCGACCACCGCACTCATGATAGTGCGGTGCTCTTCTGCGATGGAAGCGCTGCGAAGCGCTTCCAGCAGGGTGTCCGGTGCCTCTGGTTGGATAGAGGACACTGACACGGATGGTTGGCCCCCCTTAATGGGGGACCGCCTGCCGGAATCCGGAACCATCGAAGGTTCCGGCGCAGTGCCCGGCTGGGGCCTGAACTTGAAGCCCATAGGAGCCTCGCTCACTTGGTACCGAGGGTCTGGGAGGTCGCCGTGAGGCGCCCCCAGGATCACCTCCCATTGGCTCGGTGCCTTTTGAGAAAACACCTCGGCGTTGTCCATAGGGCGAGGGGTGGAAGCCGTCGGAGGAGAACCGCTGTTCATACCCAACGAGTCCAAAGAGCTGCTCGACGAGGGTACGTCGAGATGAGCTCGAGACGGACTACATAATCATGTTCGGCATGAGGAAAGGCAGTACAATAAAACATACCATGAAGTACTATGGTGTCCGGACACTTACGACTTCGCCAGGAGCTTGTCCCTGGGTAGCCACTCGTTGCCGCTGTCGGCGGCCGTCGTGGCACAATCCGGAGGGAGGGTCTTTCCCTTCTTGGACCGTTCGGCCTCCCCGGATGGGTCGTCCTTCCTTTTCTTGTCTCCCCCGGCTGGGGGAGTGCTTTTCTCCTCCTCCTAGTTTCCGTGGGAGGAGTGCGCGTCGGAGTCATCGGACGATGAGCCCGATGTAACCTTGCATCGGAGACCCTTTCGGGTCCCCGTGGCCTTCTTCTTGGCCTTCTCTTCTGGCACCTCGTAAGGTGCTGGAGTCAGCATCTTCGTTAGAAGAGTGTCTGCAGGATCTTCGGGCAGGGGTGGGCAATCAAGCTGCTCCGCTGTCTCTGTCCAGTCCTGTTAATGACATGAAAGCTTAGATCCAACACATAACTAAACCAGGGAAAATAAATACCCTGAGAGATATAAAAGCCTACCGGATGGGCGCGGCGCTTTGCGCTGAGTCCGCGGTGCTCGATGAGGGAGGGAGGCATCTCGGTGCCCTTGAACAGCACCCTCTAGACGTCCTCGTGCGTCGCATCGTAGAGCTCTCGCAGCGTCTGGTGCTTGCCCGAGTCGAACTCCCACAGAACAAATGCCCGTCATTGACACGGAAGGATCCGGCGAAAGAGCATGACTTGGACCAGGTTGACAAGCTTGATTTTCTTGTTCGTGATGTTCTTGATGCAGGTCTCGAGTCCGGTCAGCTCTACCGTAGAAACCCAGGAAAGGCCCTTCTTTTTCCAGGAGGTGAGCCGTGTGGGGATTTCGGATCGAAACTTGGGGGCCGCCACCCAGTTGGAGTCGTGCGGCTCGGTGATGTAGAACCAGCCCGATTGCCACCCCTTTATGGTATCCACGTAGGTACCCTCGAGCCAGGTTACATTAGGCATCTTGCCCACCATGGCGCCTCCGCACTATGCTTGCTGGCCACCCACCACCTTCGGTTTGACATTGAAGGTTTTCAGCCATAGGCCGAAGTGGGGCCTGATGCGGAGGAAGGCCTCGCACACGACGATAAATGCTGAGATGTTGAGGATGAAGTTGGGGGCCAAATCATGAAAATCCAACCCGTAGTAGAACATGAGCCCGCGGATAAACGGGTGGAGAGGAAATCCCAGTCCGCGGACGAAATGGGTAAGAAAAACTACCCTGTCATCGGGTTCGGGCGTTGGGACGATCTGCCCCGCATTCGGCAACCGGTGCGCGATATTCGCAGTTAGGTATCCAGCTTCCCGTAACTTTTTGATGTTTTCCTCCGTGACGGAGGAAACCATCCACTTGCCTCCTACTCCAGACATGCTTGGAGTGGTTTGAGAAGAAGAACGCGAGCTTGGGCGCTAGAGCTCGAGTGTGCGGGAATGGGTAAGCGAGAAGGAAGAAGGCATGGGTGAAGAAAGTAAATCTTTGTCCCTTTATAAGGGCAGAGGAGGCGATGTGTCTCCCCACTTGCCTGGCAAAACCGCTTATTCCCCAGGCGCCGTAATCGATGGCGCGGTTGGTTTACCCACGTCCGTATTGATGAGAATCCCGTGATAAGGGGAACACGATCTCTGCTTTGACAAGACGTGTCAAGAAAACCGCCTCGCGATATGTGTGGAGCTGGTTAAGAAAAGTGATTCGAATAATAACGGGACCATGAAGTGATGTCATACTGTCAAAACGTGTCAGCAGATTAGATTTTTGGAAATATTATTCTCTCTACGGTGATATGTGGAACTTATTTTGCAGGGTCGGACACTATCCTTGCATTCAAACTCTTCCACGCTGTATTCCGAGGAGGAACGCGCCTTGGAATGCCGCAGACAACACTGCACGCC
>NW_024119221.1:0-8999 GCF_003073215.2 Triticum urartu
GAGGACAAAAATGGCGAGAAGATTGGGTGTTTTAGTGGACGGAGCCAGTCGGCGGGTCCAGCGGGAGCACGGGAAGTGAAGATATATTGAACTATACATATCTGACAGATGGGGCAGGGTTGAACGCCGTCGATGGTGCGTGGATGAGCCGTGGCACGTTGTCGCCGGCGTCCTGATCCGTGGATCAGGTATGGTGGTTCCCGCTAGCGCCGGCAGTGCACGCAGTTAATGCAGTGGTTGGGTGACTCGGTGGATGTGGATTTGTGTCTTATCCCAGTGGGGGGAGAGGTGGAGACATTGACTCCGGCGACGGCGAGTGGGCGGTCCGGCGATCTCGCAGGGGTTCCGCCGACCATGGAATTCTTGCTGCAGCCAATAAACAGGTACAGATCTGCCTCGTGAGCTATTCTTTACCATGGTTCTGCGCTCATATTTTTGGGACTGATCTACATTCTACCCGTGAAAAATTGGTGTGTAGTGATTAGAACTCTGCTTGAGGAGGTCAATGAAAATAACGGGACAATGGAGCCCGTGCGGTTCCCAGTGGCCGCGCCGGCGGAGATACCTGCTCCAGCCCCGGCCGGTTCAAGTGCGGACGGCCAGATCTATCGGCCGGAAGTGGCAGGCGGGGACAAGGCTCAGGGGTCCGAGCACTCGATAGAGCAGTTGGACCCGAAGACACCAGGATGGACGCAAAGGTACTGAACCCCTAGCCTATAAATTGCATGAGGATTTTGTAGTACCATTTTGCAATTGTTTGAATGAGTTCTGCAAATAGATACGGATCAAAAGACGCTGGAAAATTATAGATAAGAAATTTCATTTTGGTTATGGTAATACATGACAAAATGACTATTTTAGGATATATGATTGAATCAGATTGACTATTTTAGAAGATATGATTGAATCTGTGACGGTGAACACTCTGAAAATGATGGAGGATGAAAATTCGTATCAATTGGCTGTAACTGTCCACCATTGGTTCAGTGGTGTTGATATTACTAACTGAATCAATTGACTGTAACTGAACCCATGCCTTATTGTTTGTAGATGAATGTTACAACAGATTTATATTGCCAGTAATTAATGCTCGAAGACCTATATGGTGTAGAACTTAAGATATATTTCCATTTCATCCGACTGAAGTTTTTTTGATTTCTATGGACTAGAATTAAACCAGTTGACCATGTACGCGTAGCTGTTATCTGTTAAACCAGTTTCATCGTATTGAACTGTCTTCTCTGAATTTTCTCAATATGTACTGGTCAGGTTCGCCATGTCTCTGGTTTGTTAGAGTGTAAGATGGTCTGTGGTGCGGAATTAAATTTGGTGTTGCTTGAATATGAATTTGTGCAAACTGAAAATCTTGGATATTTGCTGCTTATGGCTGAATACTAAAATTGGGCTCTCTTAGTGAATGGATTTATATTGCCAGTAATTAAATTACATATTACCTGAAGTGCACGTGACAGAAGCTGACTTGTTTGTTTGTTTTGTCAGGGGAAGCCAATCGTTGAGAATACTCGTTCGTGCCGGTGTGAATGCCCAACCCTCATCAGACTACTGAGGACAAAGGACATTGGCAGGATGGGAGGGATGACTCAGTACAAATGGGGAGGGGATGCTAGCTCGTCGAGCAGCTCAACCCTTTTCAGTGTAGAGGTGCCTCATGGGAGCCTCAGTAGTCTCCCACCCTGCATCGTCATTGACAAATTCTGAAGAATGCACAAGGGTTTGCAGCGATCCGATCCAGGTACATCCGGCTTGCTTTAATCTGGCTTGAGTTGACCGTGGTGTTGATGTTACTAACTGAACCAATGGTGGTCCAATGCAGGCAGAAGAGGAGTCTGAAGCATCAGTTAACCAGGGAGATGAGGCCGTGATACATGAGAACTCAGGCATCTCCACGGTGTCTCTGCAGGTGTCCATGGTAAGCCAGCGATTGTTAGTGAAGAATCTCGTGTACACGCATGTTTACTGTACTAGCATTTTATCAGGTGAGTGGGGATGCTGAACTGCGGAAGGAACAACAGCCCGCCGAGCAGATGGAGCAAGGGATTCATGGGTGTCCAGATGCAGAGGAAGGGTTCAGAGAGCATGATCCTGCTGCTAATCAAGTGGAGCTGGAGCAAGAGGAATCCCTGAAGCTGATGTTAACAGCGGATGGCGATGTGGAGGAAAGCAATCGCCACAGCGCCAAACGTGCTAGAAAGAATTTCTGGTTAGAAGTGTAGTTCGTTGTTAGTACAGTCAGATTAGGCAAAGATGCCTTTGTCTTGTTGCTGACATGTGTACTCAGTAATTAGTTTGAGTGTGTTGAGTAGATCTCTAGGTTTGTAAGTGGTTCATCGGTGGTGTAGTGAACTCTGTACTGTAATGCAGAGGAGTGCCTGTTGTTGTCAACAAGTATAAATCAACGTGCCTAAGCGAGGCTTATTTGTGTGACATGCATCTCCATTACCAATAACGGCTCCTTTGGTCCAGGTCCCGTAACTAAACGGCACACCACGTCCACTCCCATCTTGTCCGCCACCGCATTAACTGACGGCGCTTTCTGAGCAGTGGGCCATCTAACTGTTTGGGCAAACAGTCCCATGAGCATACACCTGACGCTATACTCATTGCAACACTGATCGCTAGAGAAACAAGTGGCACAGATTCCGAGCTCACAGGCGCTCGAGCTCACACGAGCTCACATGAGTATTTTCGCAATTGGATGTATACCTGGAGGACTGAATCTACTGGTTCAGCTGAAAATTGATCTCTATTTGGTTTCTGTTTTTTTGTTTGGTTTTGCCGGCCGCTCGTCCTTCGTATGCTCATCCATCTTGGCTGCTCTGCTTGCCTGCTTCTCCTCTCTAACTCAGGTAAATGGATCGTTCTTTAATTTGTCTGGGGAACGACTCTTCTTTTACCTGTCTATTCCATAGCATGCCGGTGCACTGACCACTTCATGTACATTTATTTATTAGGTTCTGTGATCTCTTGTGTTGCTGCGTCCCGATCTTCTACTTTGTTGCATCTCTGTTCTGTCATCGAGGTTTGCTTGCTTTCTGTCTAGCTAAAATGCATATTTGCTTTCCTGTACGTGTTGTCATGGTGTTTAAATTGCTGACCATTTTAATTTTCTGGATCTGGCACGCCATCGTGTATTGTTCGGCCTCGTCCCGCTTATATGTCATGCTTGTGTGTGAGCAGAATGCGTCCGCTTATTTCAGTCGTTATACATGTTTTGGAGGTCATGGTGGCGGCGTAGTGGCGGTGTGCTTTATGACACTTTCATATCTGTGTGAAGTTGCAGAGGACGTGTCTGTACTTGCTGGGGTAGAATTCAAATTGTGAGGGATGGTTGTGCTTATATTTGGTCGCTGCTGGTCGGTATTTGAGTTTAGCGCATGAAAACCTGCAACTGCTATCAAGCGAACCACAAGTAACTAAACTTCTGATTTGGTGATGTAGATATAGATCTAGCTGATCCCAATTGCTGGAGTATTTTAGTTCTATTGATTTGTAGCATCTATATTATTAGATATACACTTACGGATGTGCTTCTTTAGTGTGCCTTCTCTCATCTCATAGTAAATTGTTTTGTTGTTCTAAATAATTATTGCAGGAGGGAGCAGCAGGCATAGAAGAAATCCCAAGCCAATTTTGCTCAGCTGTAGCATCTTCCACTGACAATAAGTCTGCACAGCAGCCTGGTGAGGTTTGTTCTTGCATTTAAAAACATAAGTCTTTCAGTTGCTCTCTACTTGCTGGTAAAAAAGCATAGTGAATTTCCTTTATAAATACCCAGCTGAAGAATACCTTAGTTAAATCAATCAATAGTGAGTTGTATTACTAGAGAGTAGAGACGTAAGAAAACGCCCTTAGGTGTGACACTCTACGTGGTTACCTTCTTAGTCCCAGTTATTGACATCATACTGAGATCACACTCTGCCAAGCGGAATGTTTGTTTCTATGTACTTCTGGATGCTAATTTACCGTTCTTGATTTTCATGGGGATATTCCATCATTATTTGGTTACCTGTCAATGCTCGGTCCTGTTTCCCACCTTGTGCTTTGACTTCTTGCATTTTTTCCGTTTAAGTCATTAGGCTACTACTGCCTGGTTTGCGCATGATGAACCACTGGTTATGATGCACTCTTGGTTGGTCTGCCTTTTTTATGCTTTTTTAGTGACAGCATTCAAACTTAATGTTTATTACTTCATTTCAGAGTTTTAAATTAAGACATCGTGGTCAATTTATATGGTTTTCTGAAGTTTCACCTTCCCTTGTCATATTGGTTTGATCAAATCAATGGGAAGCCGGCATTACTTTGATGTACTGGCTTACAGTCTTATTAAGTGCTCCCTCTTCAAACTAATACAAGACCTTTTAGATCACTACTTACCTTTTAGATCAGTAAAATAGTGATCTAAAAGGTCTTACATCTTAGCGCACATTTAACTACTTTATTTGCTATACTATTGTGGATGTACAGCAGAATAAAGCAGTCCTCCATTTTTCTTCTCTGCAGGCTGATGTTCTTGCTCAGTATAAGCCAACAATGGAGAAACTGACCAAGCTATCTTTCATGATCAGTTACACACCAAGCCTATATTTTTGCTGCTTCTACATGTTGCTATGATGGTCATTCAGCCCATTTTCTTGAACCTGCACTACAACGAGAGATCTGGACTGCTTCTTTGTGGCTTCCAAACTTGAAATGTTTGTTTGGAAGTTAGTTTAGATTTTTGTTGTGGATTCACAGCTTCTCACATGTACCATCCTCTTAGACCTTTAGATTTCCAAAGAAACTAAGTGAAGGTATGGTGGTATGGTCTCAATAGTACAACTTAAAGCCTTCCATGCTTTATATTTTCTCTAAAATTTGCTCTCCAAGAATCATGTATCTATGTTAGATCCGGTGAGAAAAGTCGGCTCCCAAGCAGAGGATGTTGGAGTGTTGGCCACATTTGGTTTTCGACTTGGGTGTCTAAATATTCTCACAATACTTGGCTCCCTCTCGGCCTTTGCGCCATTGGCGCAACGAGTCATCTAGTACTACAAACTGACAAGAGGCAAACCTTGCAAGGTCTTTTTTTTCCGCTCACATCTTTAATTCATCACATGGAATTTAGGCGGCCAAACCATCATAATAGGAGTGACATAAGCCAAACCTTTATCCCCTGGCTTCACCTCATAAACTTTCTTTGCCGCCTTGCTCTTAATATCAAATAGGTAGAGGACATCTTCCATCCCCAAGAAAACAAACTCAGAATTGGTCCCAACCGCATACACCGTAAAGAATGAATCATTCACATCCTTGGATTTGCAAGTTGGTATCATAGAATTAGCACATATCTCATGCAAACAAACGGTGCCCTCAAGGAACCAGTTGGAGACGCCATTGTCATCCATCCTGTGAAGCCAGATCCGAAGTTGATATCCCTTTACATGGATCAGATGAAGACCAGCATCATGTGTAAGCGACAGATCAACGTTCCGAAGGAGATCCATCTCTTCGGGGAGGTTCACCAGTGACAAAGATGAGGTCACAAGATCTAGCAGGAATAACTTATTATCAATCATGCCCACACAGTCCACCGTATTATAGATCTTCCTGTCACCAATCAAACTAGGGAATAGCAGGTCGATGTCAGGGATTTCAGTTGCAACCGAAGAGTAGATGGCCCAGACATCGTCTTTCAACAGAAACACATCCACGCTTGTCTGCTTCCCGTTGGAGCCCAATGCCAAAAGGAAGAAGGACATGTCATCACCGCCACTGTTGGAGATGATCCCATCAATGTCATAGTAACCGTCATGGATGCTGGTTTCGTGAACTAGTGGGAGAATGGGCATATTCCCCGCGGGGTCCAGGGGGCAGCGCACAATCCAGTTGGGCTCGGGAGAGCCTA
The DNA here is from genome assembly GCF_003073215.2 of Triticum urartu. Lineage (NCBI taxonomy): Eukaryota > Viridiplantae > Streptophyta > Magnoliopsida > Poales > Poaceae > Triticum > Triticum urartu. Next base: position 5,906 of record NW_024119221.1, read on the forward strand.
CCTCGAGGTGGGAGGTGAGCACCAGGAATCCATTGCAGCAACACATGTATTGACAGTGCAAGCCCAAAGTGTTCAAATCAAAGCTAGCACGGCGGATGACGGTGTCGAGCTGAGGGGGCTGAGGCATTGGCACGAACCGTGGGATTTTTGAACCCATTGACGACGAACCGTGGGATGTAGAAGCCGAGGAGGTGGGGCGGGTGGAGATCGTGGAAGTGACGGAGGAAGACGGGGGCAGAGGCGAGGCGAAGCCAGCGCTTACAGACGAGGGCGGCGCGGACGAGGCTAGTGGGGAAGGCGACGCGGAGCAGGATTTCAGAGAGGAGATCGTCGTCATCGAGCACGGCTGAGATGGCCGGCGCCGGCACCCCCTCTCCTTCCATCTCCGATCTGGCTGGGTGTGTACTGGCCGGCGCCAGTATGGGATTTGGGATTTGGTCAGGGATTTGCAATTGGTGCAGGGCTGTTTTTTTCTCTATAGGAACGGTTCAGGGCTGGTTTTTGGTCCGTGTATAGCCCGCTGAGAACAGTGAGAAGGGGCTTTCTTGTCTCTCTTCTCGTTCAGGACTGGTTTCTAATTTGTGAAATGTCAAATTTTCACACCTGTATAGATTACTTAATTTTGGTGTCTTTCTTCTTCGTATTAGAGGGTGGCAGAGGAGGAGACACAATAATTGATGTGTTTGGTATTCGTGCTCGTGAGGGTTTCAGAGCTCGGGCACGAAGAAGAGGAGAAGGGACTTTGACGGCCACGCTGCTAATCTCGCCCCTGGTTTCTAGAAGCAAGTTCAGTTTGCTGATACAGTCGTTACGGCCATGACATGAAAAATTATTATACACTATATTGCACAAGGTGCAGAACAATGCATAGATCAAACGGGAGCACACGAGATCTTCATCCATGAATACATAAGTAATCCTCTTTACAGTAATATAAACCCAGGTGTACATTTAACCTAACTACGAATAAATATCGGTGGCATCACCAAACAATCAAATTTTCCCACATCACTACCATAAACACCATCTAATGCAGCTCTAGCTAAAAAATACACGATAGTTTGACAGGTTGAAACGGACTGTTTTAAACTGCTGTAAGTATAGACGAAAGCAAGCATGCAAACGCAAGAGCTGCATAACACAACATGGTATAACAGTTTACAGCCATGTGTCAAACTGGTAGTGTTGGACATTTGTGGGTCTGGCACTGCGGCAGAGACAGGCCTGCATAATCAACTAGCTCAATCGGTAACGACACTTGATACCATTGCTCCAGCTACCTGATAAAAGTTTATGGAAAATTAGCTTAGCATTGCATATAGCTTCAGGACGAAATATATATATATATATATATATATATATATATATATATTTGAAACATCAAAAAACTTTCAGTAATATTTCTGCAGAATCTGGCAGTGGAAGTATTTCTGAGAAGCATATAAGAAAAATTCCAAACTGTTTGGTCACTATTCATATCTCCAGTGTTTCAAGTCTTCTAAAAATTTATTTTTTTCCCTCCAAGCATAAATAAACAAAAAAAAGGATGTGATATGCACAGTTGAAAACATGTATCTCATTTCTAGACTATATATATATATATATATATAGGTACACAGGTGTCGGGATAGAAAACAATGTTTGGCTGTCCTGAGAGATACTCCATAATACTAATTTAACAACCCTTTTTGCGTTTCAGTTAGGAAACTAGCGGACGAAAGAATCAAGAATCTAAAGATTGAGTAATGGGGTGGCAGCCAAGCTTCTATATCTAGGTCATAGAACGTACATAGACAGAATTTTCTTAAAATGTAAATTTGCAACATGACAGCTATCAAAATATATTTTGTATATAATATGGAATTAATACTTATCCTAGTACCTAGGTTATGCTTGCTGCCACTAAATGGCAAGTGCATACAACCACTAAGGGATTGTCATTTTGTATTGATTTACAAAACAATCAGAAACATCATAAAATGAGATAAAATATTAGCATAATGGAGACTGGAAGACCACAATACTGGACTGATAAACAAGAGGCAAACCATGCGGGGACGTCATTTTTTTGGATCAATCACACCCTCCCATCATAATAGGGAATTTAGGAGGCTAAACCATCATGAAGGGTCTGCCTCTATATATGTATCTATCCTCTTGTGTCACCTCGTAAACCTTCTTTTCCGCTTTGCGTTTAATACTCCCTCTGTACAGAAATACAAGAGCGTTTAGATCACTACTTTAGTGATCTAAATGCTCTTATATTTCTTTACGGAGGGAGTATCAAACAGGTAGAGGACATCATTCTTCTCCAAGAAAAGAAACCCAGAGTGAATCCGACCTGCATTTACCATAAGAGCAGAATCACCCACAGCCTCGAACATGCTAGTTGGTATCATATGATTAGCACATATCTCACGCAAACAAATGGTATCTATAAGTAACCAGTTGGGGAGGACATTGTTATCAATCGTGTAGAGCCAGATGCATGCGAAGCTGGGATCCTCACATGAATCAAATGTACCCCAGAATCACTTGCAAGCGACATGCCGCTGGTCTGAAACTCCTCCCCTGGGAGGTCAACTAGCGACAACCCTGACAACGCAAGATCTAGCAAGACTAACTTATAATAATGCCACTCACACAGGTTAGATTACAGATCCTTTCATCCACAATCAAACTACGCAATAGCAGTCCAATTCGACAGAATCCAATTACAGCGGAAGAGTAGATGGCCCAGACCAGAGATAGTCTTGTAACATAGACATCCAAAACGGATTGCTGCTCGTTATGCCCTATTGCCAAATAGAAACTGGACAGGCCATGGCCGCTGCTCAGGGGGCGGAGGCAACAGCACAAACCGCGGGGCGCTGACGGCAGTCTCGCAATAGAACACTAGCCGGCTTGGTGAATGAAGGTCGCTGAAGCGGCGGAGGAAGGCGGGCGCGGAGGCGAGGCGGAGCCACCGCTTGCAGACCAGCGCGGTGCGGACAAGGCTGGTGGGGAAGGCGACCCGTAGGAGGATCTCCCCGAGGAGATCGTCGTTGTCGAGCACGTGGGATATGGCCGGCGGCGGTGCAGACTGTCCCTCCCA
>NW_024119222.1:0-12359 GCF_003073215.2 Triticum urartu
TTGAAATACGCCAACCCAACATTTACCTTTGGAGACACCTGTAGAGCTCCTTTATAATCACCCAGTTACTTTGTGATGTTTGGTAGCACACAAAGTGTTCCTCCGGCAAACGGGAGTTGCATAATCTCATAGTCATAGGAACATGTATAAGTTATGAAGAAAGCAATAGCAACATACTAAACGATCGGGTGCTAAGCTAATGGAATGGGTCATGTCAATCACATCATTCTCCTAATAATGTGATCCCATTAATCAAATGACAACACATGTCTATGGTTAGGAAACATAACCATCTTTGATTAATGAGCTAGTCAAGTAGAGGCATACTAGTGACGTTTAGTTTGTCTATGTATTCACACAAGTATTATGTTTCCGGATAATACAATTCTAGCATGAATAATAAACATTTATCATGATATAAGGAAATAAAATAATAACATTATTATTGCCTTTAGGGCATATTTCCTTCAACATGATGTGGAGCTGACTGAGAGGCTTGCACGGTTGGAATTACTCGCAGTGTCATATATGGTCTCCAAATATGTTTTTGTTTTCCACTTGAGAATCAGGTTCGGCAAAGGCTGTGTCTCTTTCACCATTTCAAGCTTCGCTGACTTCGGCACATGTATTTTTGCACCTCACGGCTACGACTACGGCCTCAGCCCTCAAGCCATAACCTTCGAGCAACAAGGCGACTAAGCCCAACATAGCACACGGCCCACCCGTGTATTTTCTTTTCTTCCGCAAGCCATGGAAAAAGCCCTAAAAAAGCCAAAAGCCATGGAAAGGAGTCATTTCTTATTCGGCACTTGAAAAATGCAAGTACTTCTCTCCCATGGGTTATTAGATGCCACTTCATGCCAGATATGTTGCAGTATTTTAGATCGCTATGGTACATTCTGGATAGTCATGTTCCAAGGTAGAAAGTTACATATATTTCCTTGCTGAGTTTCTCTCTCTCGGTGGTTCCTTGCGAGAATGAAAAACGATTTGCACAAGTTACACAGATCATGTACACAGAAGAGATTGTGCGTGACAACCTATAATGCAACAGGGCTAACCGCTAAACTTTGGTGAAAACCTCCCCATGTTACTGTCATTGTTTGAAATGCTCTGTAGTTCTTTATGCTTATTGCCAGAACAAACAACAATTTGAATAAGTGGATCTGTTAGCATATGTTTTTTTTTGCAGCTTCACATCTTATCAAATCTTTTTTTACATATTTTTTGAAAGCTTTGATCTGCCTCAGTTCATCACGAGTTGCGAAAAGAATTGCATTCAAGAAAAACCTCTTTTCGATGGTGCAGACAATCAATAGCGTAGCTGCAGGGTGAATAGGGTGGTCCATGGACCATCCTGTAAATCAGATTAGTATTTCACTATAGTTGTAAAAAAAACTACTAAGCCGTAGCGCATGCTCAACGCTCAAGCCCCAAATGCACCATTGCACGATCTGACTACTAGCTTATTCGTTTCCTTCATACGTTCTACATATACCCCCTGTCCTTGTATGCTAAAGGATGGTCTTGATGACTTGAAGTCTACAACCCACACATAGCGACGGTGAACCCTAGCATCCAACGAGACAGAAGCTAGTGATTCACAACAACTAGTAGATATAGGATAAAGGAGTGCGCCAGCTGGCAACGCGCACATGGGGAAGGTCAAGGCACCGAGGGAGGATCTCCACCGACTTCTCATATCTCAAATCCAAAGTATGATTACCATCTTCTTCAATTTAAATTTTTATTTTTATTTAAGGCTTGAATAAGTTTAACCATGAGTGCAAATTGAATCTTGGAATTGATAAATTAAGCTGATTGATTAATGTTTATTATGGTTTTTATTCGAATCGGCAATTGATAAAACTTTTTATATTGTAGAATTATTGCAAAAATAAACTTATTGATATGTTGTTATGATAAATTATATACTATTGTGCAGAGGAAGAGCTAGACGAAATCCGCCGATGATGGCCAAAGATAGAATATGAGTTGTAAAATAAAACTTATTCATATGTTTTGTATATACTAGTATGCATTGGCGGAGCTAGATGTAATCTATGGGGGGAGGGCCAAAGACAGGATATGAGTGTTGGGAGTAGTAAAAAAAAACTCATTCCCATAAAGATTATTCATAAATAAGTTCAAACCGGGCGGGGGGGGGGGGGGGGGGACTTGCCCCCTCAGCTTAACACATAGCTCCACCTGTGCTAGTATGTTGGTATGCTGTATTTGTGGCGTAAATATTTTTTAATATTAATTGGACCACCCTGACCCGAAATCTTGACTACGCTACTGCAGACAATGCCCATGAAAGGAGACATGGGGCAAAGTTGCTAAAACATTCAAGCTCTACACCGGCTGAAGCGCAACACCTCCAGCGCCAACGCCACCGCCACCACCTGATGTCGTGAGGCAGGGCAGTATGAAGGCCAAGAATTGAACAATTGCAGAGAAAACCTCAAGTATAGATGCACAGACGTCGAGGTGGCCTCATGCAGCTCCGACGCCGCCTCCTCTAGTCCCGGCCCCGATGCAATGCTCTAGATCTTGCTGCTGTCTGCGATGGCAGCAGTAGCAAAATAGCACTCCCAAGACAAAGCCAACACCCAGGCTGACCCAGATAGCTTATGTCTTGTTCTTCGGTGTCGGTGGTAGCGCTGCTCCCTCTGGCAAGGTCAGCGGCGGTGGTGCAAAGGCGCCAGACAAGCTTGGACGTGGGGTGGGGCGACGTAGATAGTCCTCCGAGGCAGTGGTGGGGTGGAGACGGCCATGCCTGGAGGCGATGGGGGGCAGTGGCGTAGCTATAGGGTGGGTAGGATGGTTCATGGAATAAGTTCAAAATGGGCGGGGGGGGGGGGGGGGGGGGGGGCACAAATGCACAAAAATAATGAAGTAACAATATAAACATGGTAGTCATGCAAATGTAATCTTAAGGTGAAATACTATACTCCCTCCGTTCCACAATTTAGTGAGTCCGCGCTTCCCGAGATCTAAGTTTGACCATAAATTTAACCAACGAGACCGACTGCAGCGGGAGCAAAAATTATACCACTGAATTCATATTTTCGATATGAATTCGGTGATATAATTTTTGCTCCCGCCACAGTCGGTCTCGTTGGTTAATTTACGGTCAAACTTAGATCACGGGAAGCGCGGGCGCACTACATTGTGAAATGGAGGGAGTGTGATACATCATCATTCAATTTTATACCAGTTCGTCGAGTGTGACACCCAGCATATCGAATTTTGATAAAGAGAGCCTCGTCGAGTTGCTTTCCTCATATACACGGCAAAGTCTTTACCGAGTGCTCAAATGAGCTACTCAGCAAAGTAAACTAGGCTGATGACCAGCTGACGTAAACTACGCCTATCACATGGCATGTTGTGTTTGTCCAGTACCTTTCCTACCATACTGGCAAAGTCGGGTGCACCGAAGGGCGGCACGTGTCTTCGTTGTTTGGTGAGTGTTGTTTTCGGCTAAGTGTTTGTGGGTTTGTCGAGTACCTACCCCACGATACTCGGCGAATATGGCTCCATTGGAGGGCACCACAGGTCCTTGACGTTTGCCGAGTGCCGCCTTTGGCAAAATGTTTGAGGGTTTCTTGAGTACCCTCTCGATGACACTCGGGAAATAGCTTTTAGTTGGGATGCCCAAGTCGTGCCATGTGTCACCCTTTGCGCAGTGTTCTAAAGAAGGCTCTCGCTAAACCATCCTCGGAGCAACCAGATATTGTCGTGTGACAACATAAGTCATTAAACAAGGCCACACATAGAACAAAATAGAGAGTTTATTCCTATGAAATTAGACGTGAAGAAAACAGGGTAGCGGATCAATTGGCTATGTATAGTTGTGTAGAGCGTACCACTGTAGTATGGCCACACCAAGGTCCACCGTGTATCGAGGAACTTCTGTCTCACGGCAGTAACCCTATATTGATAGAATAAAACTCTATAACCTCACAAAAAAACAAGGCCAAAAATAGAACTAAATTTGCCATGTTACCAGTAAAAATATAGCTACATAAATTAGCATCCAAACATCCTAGAAGACACTACAAGAGAAAATAATGAATTTCTAATTCACAAAAATTAAGTATTGTGATTTGTGAATATACTCAAAATAGGGAGCTTGTAAGAAAAGAGGAAAACATGTAAAATATACACCACCGCCCGAACTCATAAATTAATTCAAGTTCTAATTCATAAATATATCAATCTTCAAATTAGTTTTCGGAAAGGGGGATGCCCCGGCCTCTGCATCAGAGCGATGCATACGGCCCAAAATCTTACCTAATCAGGAGAAAGGGCACGAGACGACGGGTAGTTGAGGATGTAAAAGTCATGCCGAACAAGGCTGTGAGTGGTTGTTTCCTCTCAAGTACTAATTGTTTTATTATTTTACTGGTAAGTAAGTACTAATTGTCTTGGAAGAAGAGAATACCAGCCTATCACTGCTGATCCTTACGCTTGGTCAGGGAGTGCGCTTGGTAGGAGCCAATTACTCCTACTTAAATATTAGTTCAACACTTGGTAGGAGCTCACGTACACTGCTGCCCGGGTAAACCAGGATGCATAATGGGATTTTCCCCATTGTTTATCACCTGCGAACGCAGTCCTCTGGCCAGGGAGCCCGGGCACTTGCCCGGGGTGGCCGGGCGCTAGCTCCGCCACTGGGGGGGGGCATTGGTCCCCTCAGCATAACACGTAGCTCCACCTCTGCTAGTATGTTGGTATGTTGTATTTGTGGTGTAAATATTTTTTAATATTAATTGGACCACCCTAACACAAAATATTGGCTACGCCACTGGTGGGAGGGCGGGGACGGTCATGCCCGGAGGCGGTGGAGGCGCAACCACCATGGGGATCGCCGTCGCTGATGGCGGTTGTGGGACCAGCTGCGCCCTAGCTGGCCCGACGAGGAGGAAGAGGGTGATGAGGAGGATCTCCTTCATGGTGGTGGTGGAAGAGATACAATGAATGTGAAGGGTGAGACGGAACTAGGGAATCGGCTACTCCTATATACAAGTCCTGGTCTCAGCGGCTCAAAAAAAAGTCCTGGTTTCAGGGGTAGGCTGGCAGACATACCCTAGCGTAACTTTCACTTAGATAGTTCGGTGTTATGGAAAGCACCATTTATTTGTTTGCAGTGCACGTTGCAATAATATATCAAGCTCTTCTTGCAATATAATCCTCCCATAGTTTATCTACTATATAACCTCATAGGTGCTTTCCTGCTTCTCTTGTGTTATTGAATGCTCCAACATTACTAGTGTAGTTTTCATCTCAAGTTGGCATGTACACAATTAGATGGGTCAATATCTAGAGTGGCATTGCTGAGCCATGATGCATCTCCAACATGAAGCCGTATGATGATATGAAATTATGCAGGACACAACATGGCATTGATATGTCAACTTGTTTGCCCGGAGAATAGTGTATAGCAACTGGAAATCTCTTTTTCACCATGCCAATAATTCTCTCTACATGATTCCGTAGTTGTGCATGGCGAAGGTTAAATAGTTCCGTACGATTACGTGGCCTTTGACGTACTTGTGCTTGTTATTGCAAATGGTATCTAGTTCCATGGTATGGGGCAAGAAATTGTGGTGTGTTTGGATAACCCGCATCTACAAGATAATATTTACCATGAGGTACTTGAAATCCATGGTTAAGTGCATCTTGGAGAACCCTTGTATCTGAGGCTGATCCCTCCCAGCCAGGATGCACATGCATAAATTTTAAATCAAAATAACATGCAACCATAACATTTTTGTGTGATTGTTTGCTTTCTGTTTCGATGTGGCTCTTGTCCATGCGGTGAGATAGTCATTGGAATATGTGTACCATCAATACCACCAATGCAGTCCTGTATTCATATGATATTCATGAGATTTTATTTGAATAAAACTTCAAACAATCATATTACATTTTACCAATACAAAGTCAGAAAAGATATGAAAATCTATGCTTACATTGAAGTATGCATGGAAGTGTGATCTCCTCAAGACTGGATGTGGTCGAAGAGAAGGTGGACGTATATAGATGCTTGTAAGCTTTCTAATTGCGCTTAGTACATCTCCAAAGTGTCGCCTGATGGTTTGTCCACTGTGTTGGAACCGATCCCGCAAGGTTTCGTTACTAGCTTTTTTTGCTATTGCATATAAAAATATTGCAACCTTTTCTTCCAGGGAGACAATTGTTGAATCCTCAAGTATTTCACTCTCACGCGGCTTCTCAACTGGAGCATGAAAAATGTACGCCTCCATTCTGAAATGCCTTTTACATAAGCTTTCATGTTCAGTTAAGATTTCATGGACATAAGCAGCTCCTGTAAGACTAGATGTATGCATATTGTTTTTTTCTCTCTTCCTTCTTCCATGGTAGGGAGGACAAATAGCATGAATTCGTTTTCCATTTGTGACCTCCTGTGATAGTTTGGATCCATTGAAATGTGTGGAAATCAGCAAGAAATGCTGAAAGTATATCTATGTTCTATCCGTGAGATGTGGATCAACAAAGAAAATATGGAGCTATATGATATTGTCAATACATATGTACTAACCTGTTGTTTATGTTATCCCGGCCGTCCGTTGTTGTCCGTGCTAGAAGCTGCTGGAGGGGGTCCTTCTTGGTTAGCTAACCACAAACTAAAGATGAGATGTGTGTGTATGCTGAAGATGAGCTGTGTGTATTTTGAACTTCATAATCAGGTGATATCTTTACTACTTCTTAAAAAGAACGTATGGTTTCCATTTTATCCTTTTCCCACCACCTCTTCATCCAACCTTTCATCTATATGATAATCAATCACCTTAATTTACTTATTTTCTGAATCAATTTTATTCTAATTTACTTACCAAACTTCTAATCAAAATATAAGGTAATTCACGATCAAAATTTGATGAACATTTATTTACACAATTACATTATTATTGACAGGTAAATTACAAGTTAATGTACTAGAATATTTATATCTCATTACAACGCATGGGCATTGTTCTAGTACAAGGAGAGATGCCTACAGCCGTGGGTGTAACCGCTAGTTGCTTCAAGGCAATCAATGACTAGTTGCTTCAAATTCTTTAAAAGAACTATTTCTTTATGTTTTCTATGTGTGTTCCGATCATCTGAATCAAAAGGCATTTAATTTTTTATTCCTGTGATTTGAGCACTCACGGGATTTAGGATGCATGCACTTCATTTTCTACTCTTCAGTCCCTATACTTTTTCTATCCCATGAACTAAAGATAGCCTAATTAACAGTATGGTCACATTTTTTTTGAAAAGAAGGACCAGCTCTGTCTCCACATCTGGATGATGCATGCAGTTATTTTATTAATTACTAGTAATATGTCCGTGCATTGCATGGAACATCAAGATGCATTTTTTTTACAGAACACCTGTTGTGATTGACCCATGTGGGAGTAATCCCATGTGTAAAAACTAATGATATCTCGAGAAAGAGAAGAGATAAGGTGAGAAGGAGTGGGGCGTGGTGGTGATTGGTAGTCGGACTGAGCGGAGCCATGGGGATGGACGACGCCGACAACGACCACCATGCTAGATTGTTCTAGAGGCTTCCTTTTTTAATTGCTGAACAATGAGGTTGTGGGAGATAAGAATGAACGAGGTAAGGACTTATTTGCAAATGTGGAGAGAGGTGCGGTTATCTTTTTGCAAAATTGTCATAGTTTATTTTCTATCCATCAGATATAGACCGGACAGTCTATATTGCAAGATGGCAGTCACACCATCATCACCAACTCAGTTTTTTTTTATAAAAGTAGAGATTCACAAAGACCTTACAAAGTAATACTCACTCTGTACCTCAATAAGTCTGAAGCCATCATTTTGACAACATCTATCACTACTCCTATCCAGTTGATGAAGGGGTGCCGAAAGTTCGGGGCAAATACCAAATAGTCCTCGCACCAAAGACTAACATCTAAACCCGGAGGCCCCAACCAAGCCTCATACTGGGTCTAGGGCACACACTGGTCCGACGAACTCTCAGAAGTCGTCGCCGTCGTCTTCCACCGATCCATCTTCAGAGCAGGCACTCATGCATCGACCTTGCCAGGCCTGCCGTTGACACCCCCACGACGTCAGACAACGTCCCCACCCTGCACGAGTCCATCAACTCACGTCCGTCATCGAGACCCTGCTGCACCACGCCGCCGAGACTCATCGTCGTCGACACAGTAGATGTATACCGCTCCACTCTTTGCGTCCTCCGTCCAGGAACTACCCCAATCTATTTTCCGCTGCAATTTTCAATTTTCAGTGGTTCACACAGATGAAGACGGAAGAAATATAATGGAGACTTAATTAAATGCAATGAAACATAGCAAAGCTTAAAATTGAGGAAATGGAGATAGCAGTATCCTAGCCCTGGAGCTACCTGCCGCTGCTATAGAAAACATCTGTGCCGAGGAGGAGCCATACCTTTAGGTCGTGGAGCAGGCTTGTCGAGAGTTAATTGCACAGAAGTACCACAATTGGGGCATCACATGTAGACTGGTATTGGAATTGCTAATTTTCGTATGTCAGTACCAAGTTTGGTGCTAGCCATTACAAAAAGATCTAAATCACGTATAAATACGTATTGACAGTGCATCTGACCGAGGGGGCCCGCCTGTTAGGTGCCTATGTGGCAGCTTTTTTTTTCAGGAAAACTCCCTACCTTTATATGTAATCACATAAATGCCCATTATTTCGCGGGGAAAACGCTACAGGCGGGCCCCCTCGGTCAGGTACACTGTCAATACGTATTTATATGCTATTTAGACCTTTTTGTAATAGTTAGACCTTTTTGTGAACGAAAAAAATCCCTCTCAATAGCGTTTTTCCCGCAATATAATGGGCATTTATGTGATTACATATAAAGCAAGGGGGTTTTCTATAAAAAAAACTGCCACACAGGCACCTGACAGGGGGCCCCTCGGTCAAATACACTGTCAATATGTATTTATACGTGATTTAGACCTTTTTGTAATAGCTAGCATCAAACTTGGTATTGACATGTAAAAATTAGAAATCGTGGTACCAATCTGCATGTGATGCCCAGTTGTGGTACTTTTGTGTAATTAACTCGCTTGTCGAGGTTCAGCGCTGCAAATTGGCACAACCTGTGGAGGGGGGCGGAGTCAGCCTACGGCATGCTGACACGCAAGAGGTAGATGAGCAAAGTGGCGGAGCTTGAATTGATGCCCTTCCTCTTTCTGTTCTCTGGCATGGACAGGGAAGTGACGGGGAAGCGAGAGGGTGTGGGGATGACTGGACGTACGAGGCTGGAGCGCTTTCATCGAGTGTTTCGATCCCGAGTTGATCTGGGAGGGGAGGGAAGGGGTCGCCGGCGTTGAGCCGCTGACCAGTCGATCGGGACGTTTCACGGAGAGAAGCCCACAAGCGAGATAAGCGGTGCATGGGTTGGACCCGAATGGCTGAATCAAGGTATTTTCGGTGGTCAAACATCCTCAAGTGACTTCTCCACGTAGCATGTGCAAACAACTGAGTCTGATCATTGTGCACTGTTGTTAGTGTCGATTCAGCGCTCGGATTGGCCAGATGACAAGGCCACCACCAGGCCTTCCCGTTATGAGAATGCATGGGCACGGCATGATCGATATGAACAAGTGATTAAGGAGGGCTGGCTGGCTGGGTGGCCGGTGAGGGCACATTAGCTTCAGTGCATGCGTCGCTGGGAGATGTCAGGAACCGCCTTCAAACATGGAGCCGAGACGAGTTTGGGTCAGTTAACTGACAATTGAAATACATGAGAGATAGGCTCGAGCGCCTGCGGTCCGCCTCACTTGGCTCTGTCCCGTCTAGAACTGAGAAAAATCTGATGCGCCGTATATCTGAACTTCTTTCCCGCGTGGAGACAATGGCGAGAAAGAGATCGAGGATTACGGGGCTAGCCCAAGGAGACTGTAATACTGTGCAGGAAATGACACAGCCTGAACTGGTTACAGAATGGGTGCCACGGAAAATAACTGATGATATGAATGCTAGCTTGTGTGCACCGGTAACTGATATGGCGATCGAACAGGCCTCGTTCATGATGCGTCCACGTAAATCGCCAGGTCCTGATGGCTTTACAGCGGGGTTCTATGTGAAGCATTGAAATTGGAGCTTACTCAAAGATGTGGTGTGTGTGCAGTGCAGCCGTGAGAGAATTTCTAAATGGACGAGAACTGACGGCCCTCATCCGGACGCCGCAGACGCCTCGCCTCATATTGAACAAGGCGGCGTCCGGGTGAGGTCTTGTATAATGGGAGGTGCTTAGAAAAATAAACTGAGTTTTTCTGAAATACTGATGTCTATTTCTACATGAGAGATACTTAATTAAGCGTCTACTCTGTACAAATAAGCACCGGTGCTTAAGAAAAGCCTGGTTTATAAGAGAAATAGACAACGGTGTTTCAGAAAAACTCGGTTTATTTTTCTAAGCACCTTTCTAAGCACCTCCCATTGTACAAGGCCTCACCTGGACACTGCCTTGTTCCGCCACTGGGAGGCGCAGCAGCCGGAACGGCCTGGACTTGTAGTACGAAACCACGGCCCCGAACCTCGCGGACACAACACTACTGTCTCAAACCTCGCGGGGCACCACGTCCTGAGACAGCAAATCCGGTAATGCAAATCTTCAGGGATTTTGGCTAAGGCTAGTCATAGTGAGGAGTAACTTAGACTAGTGTCATGCATATGACACTAGTCTTTGTTACTATCTCCATAGTGTAAAATAACATACAAGTAGTATAATAGATGATAGCTTTTATTACATCATAGACTCATTTTGTTTTGGGTTGCGTTATGTTACAGTAACATATTATGTTATTCCAAACATCTTTCTCCTCATTAAGTCTATGCCACATAAACAACTCTGTCTTGAAATGCACTATGTTATTTGCTAAGTTACTCCCACTATGACCAGTCTAAGCGTATTGACAATGACATGCATGAGGGAATCAATTGATTGAGGACGTGAATTAGTCAATCTTCCTCTTCCTATTATATTGAGACATACAATAACCTTCAGCCTCTTTTTTTCCTTAGAAAAGGAGGAGGATCCCCGACCTCTGCATCTGGATGATGAATGCAGTCACTTTATTAATTATTCACACAAGACCTTACAAAGTCATACAACAGTAAGACTAAAGTCACCGTCTATGCAACATCTGTCGCTACTCCTATCCAGTTGATGTAGGGATGCTGATAGTCTGGGCCTAATACAAAACAGACCTCGCAGCCAAGCCTAACATCTAAGACCTGAGATTCCAACCAGGACGCCTGCCGGGTATGGGGCACCCACCAGTCCGGCGCACTCCTCAATCAGGACGCCTGTCGGGTATGAGGCCGCCGTAGCCACCTGCCACCAATCCATCTCCAGTGCTGTACTGCTGCATCTACCTTTCTCGGTCTAGCTGCCGTCGACGCCACCACGACACCAGACAATTTTGTCCTCCTGCGCGAGTCCATCTCCACACATCGGAGACAAAATCTACACTACGCCACGCCGTCAAGATCCGTCGCCATCAATGTGTAGGATGAAGCACCGCTCCACCAAAGATCCGGTCTGCTGGTCCCTCGAGATCGTGTACACCTCCAAGAATGACGCCCCAAGGGGGAAACGACACAAATGCGCCATCTTCTTCTGATCTACCGATCTAGGGTCTCCCCCGGAGGTAGCAGATAGTGGTCTAGAACTTCTCCATGGCGATGCCTTCAAAAAGGGAACGACACCAAAGAGCGCCGCCATCGCCGGCCTTGGCATCTAGCCAAGAGCAAGTTTTCACCCAGATCTATTCGAAAAACTCCATCCAGCTTCATGTGCACGGATCGCTGCCTTCTCTGCCGGAGACTAGATCTGGGCCAGGGTTCGAGATCCGCCGCCACGGCCGGCCCCCACGCTGCCCTCGCTGCCGTGGTGGCACAGCCTCCATCGGAGTTCCCAGAGCCATGCATCGGTGACCAGAGACACGCCAGCCACCGGCGCCAATCAGGCCAAGTCAAGCCGGCTGCAGCACCGATGCCATCGCACCGAGCTACAACACCGTCGCCGGGCCGCACCACCGTCTCCCGGCCTCGCGGCCACCGGATCCACGCGCGCCCGCCACCAAGAGCCCCGCCGATCCCGCGTCCCCCACATGGAGCAGCTGATACGTCTCAGTTGTATCTACTTTTCCAAACACTTTTGCCCTTGTTTTGGACTCTAACTTGCATGATTTGAATGGAGCTAACCCGGACTGACGCTGTTTTCAGCAAAATTACCATGGTGTTATTTATGTGCAGAAACAAAAGTTCTCGGAATGACCTGAAACTTCACGGAACAACTTTTTGGAAAATATAAA
>NW_024119223.1:0-14020 GCF_003073215.2 Triticum urartu
ATGACAATCCCCTATCCTTTACAATTTCACATACTTTTTCCCCGTTGAAAACTTCAACTAGTTTGTCATCAATCAACAAAAAGGGGGAGATTGTAAGTGCATCTAGTGCCACCCCTAGTTGGTTTTGGAGTATTGACGACAAACCTAGTTGAGGGACTAATGTGTTTGTGAGAATTGCAGGATAACACAGGTAGAAGTCCCTCATTGATTCGGTTTTCCTACCAAAGATGACCCCTAAAAATGTAAGAAGACATTGAAGTCAAAGGTGGTATGTGAAGACATTCACATTGAAGACTATGACAAGAGAAGACATCGCATGAAGACTATGGAGCACGAAGACTTAGTTCTTTCATCATTCTTTTTCTTCTTTGTTGAGTCAAAGGAACCACCGTACTGTTAAGTGGGGTCCAAGTGAACCAGTCAGAATGACTGATGTGATGCTTAACCAAAATCCTATGTCTTCGAGTGAAGACTATGAGAGCAAATCTTGTCCAGAGTTGGATAAGTCAGCTTTCCTTGTAGCTCAAGTAAAGTTGCCGTGTGTGTTTGAAATCTGACCGTTGGAACACGTGTCAGTTCCTTAGTGACCAAGGGTCATTTCGGACAAATCAGGTTGGGTTGCCTAGTGGCCATAAATAGCCCACCCCCTACAACCATAAATGGTTGGCTGCTCAGAGTTAGTACACGGCTTTTATCGTTTGAGAGCAACCCACCTTGAAGCCCTTGAGAGAGAATTCCTTGCGAGGATAAATCCCTAAACACCCAACGCCAAAGAGTGTTAGGCATCACTTAAGTCTTCCTGTCTGTGTGATCTGAAGACTTAATACACTTGAGGACTGTGAATCCTCCAGCCGGTTAGGCGTCGCGTTCTGAGCATCCAAGAGTCATTGTGGATTGCCGGTGAACGAAATCTGTGAAGGTTTGGAAGTCTACCTTGAAGACTTACCAGAGTGGTTGGGTGAGGACTGGGTGTCCTTAGCTCAAGGGGAATAAGGTGAAGACGAGGTCTTCTGAGTTGAATCTCAGCCTCCCTAACCAGACGTACAGTTGTCACAGCAACTGGAACTGGTCCAATAAATCATTGTCTTCAACGAGTCACTGGTTTCATCCTTCCCTTCCCTTTACTTACTGTTGGTCCTTGTGAAGTCATTGTATGATTGCTTTATCTTTTGTCTTCACTAAGTGACTGCTTGTTCTGATTGGCTTCACAATATCTTCCTACCTAATCTTTACTGCCTAGCTGCTATTAGTCATTGTTCTTTCACTCCATTGACTACTTGACTATGGTTTGCCTAGTGTAGTCTACCTTCTGCTGCACGGTAATAGGTTTATTTCCATCGTTTGTCTTCGAAACTTCCATGTTTTGAAGACTTCCATAAAAATCGCCTATTCACCCCCTTCTAGTCGATCACTAGCACTTTCAGCGGCACCCAATGCTGACCTCACCTTCGACTCAAGGGAACACCCCGCGACCACCGCGGGCACCGGCGCGCTGCCGATGCTCTGCACCCCCACCATTTGCCACGTGGCAGTCACCAACACCCGCATCGACGTCGGGATTGCCTCAACGTTCTCTCCATGGAAGCTTTCATCTTGTTTCATGTGCCACACGACCGGCTCCGCCCCACCAAGCCCTTCTCCGGAGTCGTCGATGGCTCCACCTGCCCCTAGGGCAGATCCACCTCCCCGTCACCTTTGGCACCCGTGACAACTACTTCACTAAGCTCATTGACTTTGATGTCACCCGCATTGGTCTCTTGTACAACGCCATCCTCGGGTACCTGGCCTTGGCTAAGTTCATTGTCGGGGGTTGTGTTGGGGATATTACTACTGGGCGTAAATCGGCCTATCTGGGCCGGGTTAACTTCGTCAGTAGTTAAGTATGTTAAAGCCCGAGAAGGCTGATGAGGGCTCAAGGCCCGTGGTCGGTTCGAGGCCTGTAGCCATAAATCGGCATTGGTAGTTAACTTGTATTGTAAGTTAGGAATAAGTAGACACCAAACCGGACACATCTATGAGCCGGTATTGGGACTCTGTGAACCGACGGGCGTCACCCGTGTATATAAGGGGACGACCCGGCGGCGGTTCAAGGAAAACAGACAACAACTCGAGACATAGGCGAGGCTTGTTTGCTCCCTAGTCATCGAAACCCCATCAATTCCATCACAACTAGACGTAGGCTTTTACCTTCATCGAAGGGGCCGAACTAGTATAAACTCTCTTGCGTCCCTGTGTCCGCTTTAACCCCTTCAAGCTAACCCGTCGCAATGGCTCCACGTCTAAGTCCTTTCTGTAGGACATCTGCCCTGACAAAACCACGACAGTTGGCGCCCACCGTGGGGCTATCACACGATGGTTTCAGGTTCTTGGAGGGCCGCTTTGAAGGACTCGAAGGCTACGCTGTAGGCCGGATGACTAAGAGTCGTCGCGGCAAGCTCTACATCGACGACGCAGGCTGGGGCCCCGAGGCCGGCTCAGTTGAGTACGGGTACCGGGTCCCCTTTGGTGGCATTCACGTTTTCATTGGCAAGATCAGTGAACCGGGCCCTGAGCCGGACATCTGCACCGACCTCGTCGAGACGGCTCAGCGTGCACGATCCGCCCGGGTTAAACCGGCCATGAAGCGTGCCTTCGTGGGAGTCATTCATGGAGGAAGTTATGAGGATGGATCAGAATCTCGCGGCAAGACCGTCGTTTGTTCCGATGACGAGTCATCGACCAGAGAAACCGAATCTCTTTATCAGCTACAAGATGGCCGGATTGGGGGCTGTTCCGATGGCGACAGTATTCCGGACCCCTCGGATCTGCCCAACCGAGTCGGAATATTTATGGCCGGCACACAAGCAGCACTTCATTCTTCGACCGCTGTGGCAACAACCTCCGGTTCAGCAGCGGTGACGGCTGCCGGGGCAGGAGGCCCTGTGCGCCCGCCGGCTCAAGTTCTATCAGAGCTATTTGATGCATTGGTTGTGCTTATGGCGAAAGCTAATCTGGCGGATCAGGACGTCCACAACACGGAGATTGCAAAAGTAAAGGAACAGATCACCCAGGCCAAGGCGGATCTGGCAGCTGAGGACACCAGGATGGCCGCAGAGCGGGCCACTCTAGACGCACAAGCCTACAGGTTCATGTTGGACCAGAACGCGTCGCATGAAGTCATGAGGAGGAAGTAGCGATCCCGTTTACCTCCGGTTTTCGAGGCCAGAGACCTTTTCAACACCCCGGGAGCAAGAACCGGTGATCCGTTGGAGGGAAACCGGGCGGAAGCTCCTGGAACCGGTGAGCCGGTTCAGCCTCGTCGCATGGACCCGCCTCGTCAAAACACCATTATACCTCAGGCTGTTTTAACACCTCTGGGTCACTACTCCAACCCAATGGACAATCTCGTCGCCGCTGCTGCACGGCTGGAGGCCATTCCAATTGAAGGTGAGTCGCCGTAGGTAGTAGAGACGCGACGGGTCAAGGAGCTTCTGAGGACAGCTTTGGTCCAACAGGAAGCATACTCGTACAGCCGCGACCGGATCCACTCGACCCCCCGTCCAAGCCGGAGCTACAGCAGACATATCGATGAACCGGCAGTGTCGAGTAATGAACGACGTGGAGCACCCCGTGGCAAAAACCCGGCGGGTGGTGCTGATAATGCTCAGGAAGTGGTGGACTAGGCCCGAGCGTGCAGGGAGGCCGAGTTACCCGCACAACATCAGGCTCGGCAGCTCACGCCGGTTCGTCCAATTATCTCGCCTTGTCCCCACTTTACGCAATGTGCGCCTGCCCAAGGATTTCAATGGCCCGCGCAAAGTACCAAATTACATGGCGGATCAACCTCCAGAGACATGGGTGGAGAGCTATGAGATGGCCATGGAGATGCTTGATGTAGATGACGCGGCGTGTGCGAAATACTTCACCATGATTCTTGAAGGAACGGCCCGTACTTGGTTAAAAAGCTTGCCGGCTAATTCTATCAGTTCATGTGCCCAATTACGAGCCCGGTTTATCAGCAATTTCAAGGATACATGTAAACAGCCTATGTCGATAGTGGACTTAGCTGCCTGCGTCCAGGAGGAAGGAGAATCGACGACTCATTGGGTGCGCCGGGTTTCACAAGTGTTGCATTCATCAGACCGCATCAACGATGACACCACTTTATTAACCCTAGGAGGCAACTGCCGATTTGGGCCCCTAAAGCTGAAGTTGGGACGGATGACGCGTCATTGCACTGACATGGGGACCCTCATGGCTGCTTTGGTAAAGTATGCTGATTCTGATAGTACCAAGGATCCCGAATCTAATGATGACAAGGCAGGGAAGGGAAAGAGGAACAGCAACTCCAAAGGTCAGCAGCATCACTGGGCAGGCAATGGTGGTGGAGGCAAGCGTAAAGCGGATGGTCATATGGACTTTGTGGCTAATACCAACATGCAGGACAATGGCCAACGACGCAAGGGTAAACCGAAAAATCGCAATGGGGCACCCAACCCTAACCCGGACCGCCTAAACTATCTACTGAGCCAGCCCTGTCCAAGACATGGGACGAAGGAGGCGCCAGCAAACCACCTTTGGAAGGATTGCTTCATTATGCAGGAGTTCAAGAATTCTAATGCTTTCCGGTATGATCACGGCTCCGGTGGTGGCTCAAGATCCGGGCCGGGTTACGGTGGAGGAAATTCCGGTTTAGGATTTAATGGTAATCCGAGCGGACATAATAATCAAAATAGTCAGAACAACCAGGGTGGTTACAACCAACAGCAGCAACAGTCAGGTTATCAGAGCAACCCAAAGCAGTTGAATAGTGGGCAGTACCATGTTTTCACCACTAGCTTGGACAAGCGAGACCGGAAGGTTCAGAGGCGGACAGTCAACTCTGTTAAACCGGCCATGCCCCGTTATCTACGCTGGTCTGAGCAGCTGATCATATGGAGCAGAGAGGATCACCCTCCCCGGGTTGATAATCCGGGTCAGTTGGCTCTGGTGGTGGCACCTCATGTGGGAGGTTAGAAGTTCACCAAAGTACTCATGGATGGAGGGAGCAGCATTAATATCTTATACTATGAGACCTTCCGCCGTATGGGACTAACAGATAAAAATCTCAAACCGTCTAATACGGTGTTCCACAGTGTAGTACCTGGCAAGTCAGCATATCCTTTTGGTAAGATAGCTCTGGAAGTGGCCTTTGGATATGATCATGATTCCAGGTTGGAAACATTGACGTTTGAAGTGGTGAAAATCCAAAGTCCATATCACGCCCTGTTTGGGCGACCGGCCTACGCCAAGTTTATGGCACGACCCCGTTATGTGTATTTGCAGCTCAAGATGCCGGGTCACAAGGGGACAATAACGGTTCACGGAAGCCGCAAAATCGCTCTGGAGTGCGAGGAAGGAGATGCGGCCTATGCAGATTCGGTTTGTGCCACCGAGGAGCTGAAGTATTATAAGGACAATGTTGATCCGGCAGACATGACTCCATTAAAGAAGCCAACTACGGAGCATGATCCGGCCCTGAAGTTCAAATCGGCAGCAGAAACAAAGCTTGTTGACTTCGTACCTGGTGATTCGTCCAAGCAGTTCAGCACCAGTGCCAACTTGGATCCGAAATAGGAAAGCGCGCTCATCGAGTTCATCCGTGAGAATCGGGACATTTTTGCATGGAATCCCTCTGACATGCCAGGTGTACCAAGGCAACTCGCTGAGCACACCCTTAATGTGGATCCTAAATACAAACCGGTGGAACAGTTCCTCCGCCGGTTTAACGAAGAAAGACGCAAGGCGATTGGAGAAGAGGTAGCCAGGCTCTTAGCAGCTAGCTTTATTGTTGAAGTTTTTCACCCTGAGTGGCTTGCCAATCCGGTGCTGGTCCTTAAGAAAAACGGCACCTGGCGCATGTGTGTGGATTACACAGATCTTAATAAGGATTTTCCAGCAGATCCTTTTGCCCTCCCCCGTATTGATCAAATTATTGATGCTACGGCGGGTTGTGAGCGTTTATGTTTTTTGGATGCATATTCTGGCTATCATCAGATCAAAATGGCAGTTAAGGACCAGGAGAAGATGGCGTTCACAACTCCCTTTGGAGCCTTCTGCTATGTGTCTATGCCCTTTGGGCTCAAGAGTGCCCAGGCAACTTATCAACGGTGTGTGCAAAATTGTCTTCACAAACAGATTGGCCGTAATGTAGATGCTTACGTGGATGATATCGTGGTTAAATGCAGGGAGAAGGAGACTCTGATTGATGATTTGAAGGAAACCTTTGATAACTTGAGGACATACAAGATGATGCTTAATTTGGACAAGTGCATCTTTGGTGTACCGGCGGGCAAGTTATTGGGTTTTCTGGTGTCCAATAGGGGAATTGAGGCTAATCCGGAGAAGATCACAGCCACCACCTCCCTGGCTAAACCGAAGTGTATCAATGATGTTCAACGCCTGGCAGGCCGGATTGCCGCGTTAAGCTGGTTTGTCAGTCGTCTTGGTGAGAAAGCAATCCCTTTGTATCAGATGTTGAAGAAGACGGATCAGTTTGTCTGGAGTTCTGCTGCTGATGAAGCATTTGAGGACTTAAAGCGGCAATTGGCTAATCCGCCTGTGCTCGCCGCTCCTGTTGACAAGGAGCCGTTACTGCTATATGTTGCTCCTAATGCTCGGGCGGTCAGCATGGCTATTGTGGTGGAGCGAAAGGAGGCAGGCAAGGAGCATCCGGTTCAACGTCCAGTCTATTATATCAGCGAGGTACTCCTTGAGTCCAAGCAAAGGTATCCGCATTGGCGGAAGCTGGTGTATGGAGTTTTTATGGCAAGCCGAAAGCTTAAACAATACTTCCAAGGGCACCCAATTACGACGGTCAGTTCTCCTCCTTTGGGGGATATCATCCAGAACCGGGAAGCAACTGGCTGGATTGCCAAGTGGGCTATAGAGCTTGGCCCGCACGGTTTGAAGTATGTGCCTCGAACGGCGGTTAAGTCTCAAGCACTTGTTGATTTCATCAATGATTGGACGGAAATGCAAGCACCTGAAGAAAAGTCGGATCACACATATTGGACCATCCATTTTGACGGATCCAGGCAATTGGAAGGCTCGGGGGCTGGAGTTGTATTAACTTCCCCACGAGGTGATAAGTTTTGTTACGTTCTCTGCTTAATGTTCCCTTGTACTAGCAATGCAGCTGAGTATGAAGCCTTGCTCCATGGTCTTCGGATGGCTAAGGAGATGAATCTAAGTCGAGTTAAGTGTTTCGGTGACTCGGACCTCGTGGCTCAGCAAGTGTCTAGCACTTGGGACTCCAAGGATCCACTCATGCCAGCATATCTTCGTGCGGTGGATATTGTTGTAGGTCATTTTAAAGGCTATCAGGTGGACCACGTGGACCGGGGGAAAAATGAAGCGGCGGACGCTTTAAGCCGGTTGGGCTCTCAGCGCAAGCCGGTCCCACCCAATGTTTTTCTAGATGTGCTGCACAACCCGTCGGTCAAGATCCCTGGTGAAGCGGATTTGGCTATTCCTGATCCGGAGGCTCAATTGGTGGCAGCTCTTCATGTTATTCCGGATTGGATGCTTCCTTACCTGGCGTACAAGAACCGGGGCGAGTTACCAGAGGATGAGACTCTGGCCCGACAGATAATCCGGCGATCCAAGTCCATGACTATTATCAACGGCGAGTTGCATCATTGTAGTGTGTCAGGGGCGTTTCAATGCTGTGTGTCTCCTGAAGAAGGCCGCGAAATTTTGCGTGAGATCCACAAAGGAGATTGTGGTCACCATGCCGGTTCAAAGTCCCTAGGGGCTAAAGCATTTCGCCATGGCTTCTATTGGTTAACTCCTCATGCTGATGCGGAGGATCTGGTCAGACGATGTGATGGTTGCCAAAAGTTTTCAAGACGTGCTCATGTACCGGCTCAAGAATTGAGAATGATTCCAATTACTTGGCCGTTTGCGACTTGGGGGCTGGATATGGTTGGGCCTTTCAAAAGGTCCAAAGATAAGAAGACCCACCTCCTGGTGGCGGTTGACAAGTTTACAAAGTGGGTGGAGGCTGAACCTGTTAGCAAGTGTGATGCGGCCATGGTGGTTCAGTTCATCAAAAAGGTGATTTTCCGGTTTGGCTTTCCACACAGTATCATCACAGATAATGGTACCAATTTGTCCAAAGGTGCCATGAAGGAGTTCTGCGAACGGGAGCACATCCGGCTCGACATATCATCGGTGGCACATCCACAGTCCAATGGTCAAGCAGAAAGGGCTAATCAAGAGATCTTGAGAGGCATCAAGCCCCGGCTTATGGTTCCTTTGCAGAGAACACCGGGTTGTTGGGTAGAAGAGTTACCATCTGTGTTATGGAGCATCAATACTACACCCAATAGATCAACGGGATACACACCGTTCTTCATGGTTTACAGAGCGGAGGCGGTTCTCCCTAGTGATATCCGTCATGATTCACCCCGTGTGGCGGCTTATGTTGACACGGACAATGAGACAGCACGGCAAGACGCTTTGGACCTGTTGGATGAAGAACGTGACATAGCAGCTGCCCGCTCGGCGATTTACCAACAGGATCTTCGTCGTTATCAAAGTCGCCGAGTCAGAACCAAAACCTTTCAGGAAGGAGATTTGGTGCTTCGGCTCATCCAAGATCAGACTGATATGCATAAGCTATCCCCACCTTGGGAGGGGCCTTTCGTGGTCAGCAAGAATCTGCACAACGGGTCATACTATCTGATCGATATTCGAGAGCATAAGGACTCACGTACATCAGAGGAGGAGACCAACAGGCTGCGGAACATAGCTCATCTTCGGCCTTACTATACCTGATAGGCGAGAGCCACCAGATCACTTGGGGACTTGGTCACGTCTGAACCAGTCATGCCTCTTGATCGGCCTAAGGCCACAGAATCACTTGGGGGCTTGGTCGAACCCGAACCATTGCCATGCCACTTGATCGGCATAAATGCCACAGTTTCATTTGGGGACCTAGCTGACTAGAACCATAGTTACACCTATCGGGAGCTTGGTCGTGTTCGGCCATGGTAATGCCATCTGATCAGCTCAAATAAACCTTTTTTTTGCAAACGGTTTTGTCATTGCCTTTGCTTCACACTTTTCTTTGAAAGGTATTTCTTTCTTTTTATTGCGTTTTTTAAACCGACAAAGTTTTCAGCCGGTTCACACTGTCAATTGACGGAACACGGTTCATTTCAATCCGGAGACTATTTGCCCGGTTTGATCTTTTTTGTTAACATCCTCTTATGGACTAACACGGTGTTTATTATAACCTGGCACAGTTTACATGGTAAACCGGCATCATATATATATATATGGGAGCTGCTATCTCCTCCAACAGTGTGCGTTTATAAAACTCACTTCAAGATTGGCCAAGCCAACTTCACGCTCAACGGTGGCGGGTATTATGTATCTCACAAAGTTGGTCATATACTTAAAAAAATTCAGATGTTTTGATTTCATGTATGCAGACATCATATTCCGCCTGACGGTACAACCGCGGTGGCACTTGAAGATTTTTTATTGTAGAAAGTACTTTGGAAAATTCATCACCCAAAGGAAGAGCAAGTGGCAGCGATTATGCACGAAGGCATATCAACATCAAAAGTATCAGCTAGCCTATTACAAGGCAACACGGTGCCCACAATAAGATCATTGTTTTTCGCAAAGGAGAAGCAGTTTTAAACCGGCTTCCGGTTCAAGCTTGGTCATCAGCCTGGCCTGATGGTTGTGGGTCATCCTGCGCCGCTTCAGCTTCAGTTTCTCTACCCAGCGGCTGGAAATCAACAGTTGTCCAGTCGATTCCCATTAATGCTTGAAAAACAGCTTCATCATGGATCAGCAACGACAGGTCAATATCGGGAGCGTAAGTATGCTTACGGATTGGAGGGATAAGATTTTCCGCTTCATGAATTGGTGCAGCTATTCGCTTGTTTTGATGGTCATATTGGGCTTGATAATGAGACAAGTGTGCTTCTTCAGCCAATTGACAAGCTAGCGGACGCACCTCTCGGTTTATGGCTCGCAGATCCGCTTCACCAAACTCTGACCCGTCTTCCTTCAAGCTGGGATAGCCCTGAGCCGCTTCAATAGGATCAAAATCCGGCACCCAAGCTTTTGCCCGGATTAAGGCATTGATCGCACTGGTTCGAGCAGCAGATTTCTTCAGCTCTTCAACCCGGGCAGGAAGCACCAACAGTTTCATCAGAGTGTCCTGAATCAAGGTGGGCGCCGGCTTGTTGTGGGATGCAGTACAGATGATCCGCTGTGCACCAGTGTACAGGTGTTCGACCAACTTATAGGCGGCTTTCAATTTCTCTTGCACATCTGACCCCAAGTGACCAATGCGTGTCCTTGAAATAGCATAAAGGGTTAACAAACCGGCATCTCTGTAAGACGACAGAATCAGTTTAGAAGTCAAACCGGCTTACCAAAGATAGCAGTGGTCATGGCATGCACGTGCCGCTTTATGCTGGTCAGTTCAACCGCCACCGGTTTTAGTGCAGTCTCGGCATCTTCTGCTCGTTTGATTAAAGCGGATTTTTCAGTGGCCCAATCTGCCCGCTTCTTCTTGAAGTTCTCCTTAAGCTGTTCCATGGCGCTTAAAGCGCTGGTTAATTCCTCTTTTGCTTTGGAGGTTTCATCTTGTTGGGATTTCAGATTATCTTGGAGATCGGCGACTTGGCTTTCTTTCGTCTTCAACTCAGCCTGCATGCAGACAGTTATATGATTCAGGAAAACGGTACAAGGATTGAAGTACCAACCACATAACAAGTTATGCACTTGGCACTTGGGGGCTAATGCATATTCGATCTTCATCTTTCAATTGCTTACAAAGTCCCAAGATCAATACAAGTATTCAACTTGGCACTTGGGGGCTAATGGCTATTTGCTCGTATATATTCTGATGCGGCAATCTCAATTACTTAAAGTCCCGGTTTAACTACGCTAAGTTGAACCGACCCTTGGGGGCTACATCAGCGAATTTCAAAGCATTAAGATTTATATTAGTAAGTCCCGGTTTGAAAGAAGATTACAAACCGGCCCTTGGGGGCTACGAGAGTCAGCAAGAATTAAAGCATACAAACAGGAAAGAGCATATGGAAGTTACCTCATATTTATCTTTCATCATGTTAACCAGACCGTCTTCATAGTCACGACTGGTATATAGCCGGTTCAGGTAGCCGGAATGGATATCTTGGGCGTTCAGAGCAGCGTAAGTCGCCAGATCAGCATTCCACTTGCCTTTGCCAAAGGCAGCAAATTCTTCCTTGGCAGAATGTTTGGACAAAGCGACAAGATTGCTTGGCTCTATATGGCCAGTGCCAGTAATGACAACCTCATCATCCTTGGTATCACCGGTTTGCACTGGGGCTATTGGCTTGTCAGTAGGCTTTGTTGGACCAGTGGATTTCTCAATCCGGATGGAGCTTGTGGGCTAATTGACAGGATTTGAGGTATCAATAGGTCTCTCTTCAGCAATAAAATCGTCGTCTTGCTGCGGTGGATCATTGGGTATATCCTCAGGAGTAGCCGCTTCAAAATCTGGTGTTTTGCCTGGTTCAAGGACGGCATCATCTTCGGCCGCTTTGTCCAGGTGAGCCTTCTTGCTTGGCCTAGGCTTGGCCCTGAAAGGAATAACAAAATCAAATACAACATATGTTCCAAGGCGATGTGCTGCAAATATTATGATAAGTATAGCTTACCCAAGCACCATTTTGAGCGGTGGCAGCTGAGTAGCCGATGACTCACCAGCGGATGAGTGGGAAGTAACCTGGTAATCGGAGTCAGATGGATTAAGAGGTTGACAAAAGAAGCCTGCTTTAGGACAAGCACTGACAAGCAAATTAGAGACCTCTGAACGGCGTTTCCGAACCGGACTGTTCGGTAAACCGGCGGAGGTAACTACCTGGCCGCTGTGCCGGGTTGTGCGACGAGCGTCGTCCTGTTGGGTCTTCATAAGAAATTTGGGATCCAAATAAGCAAGAGGATGAGAAAATTTAACTTTCCGGTTTGCCTGACGGATTTTTAGTGAAGGCAAAGGTTCTGAATCGGAAGAGAGAATAATTACCTCTACAGCATCAGCATGGCTGGCTTCGGCATCATCCTGACAAATATCATCATCAATAAGATGCATGAAAAATAAGCCAAGTGAGTCAAGCCCTACCTCAAGGTCCAGATTATCCACATCATCATGAGGGGCCGGATTAGAGGATGCAGTGGTTCTTTTCCTGTGGGCAGTCTTCTTCACAGCTTTAGTCTTTTGCCAGGTTGCCCTTTCCGGTTTTTCTGGTTTTTCTGGTTTGTCCTGCGGCAGTTTCTTGCTCCAAAACGGATCATTGCCCTGGTTACACAGACACTGATATTAAAACAATGACAAGATATATCAGCAGCAGATTCAGCAAAAAGAAAAATCAAACTCTTATAGCTGGCGGTTTGTTGGTGGCACAGAAGGGAAGCAGGCCGGTTTTAGCACAGATGTGTTCCGATTCATTCAGCATCTTATTCACAGCCTCTGTGATTTATTCATCGGTGAGCTGGATGTTGGAATGTCGCAGTGGATCATCAACACTGCCAGTATACTCGCACATCAAACCGGAGCGCTGACTAAGGGGCAGTATGCTCCATGATATCCAACAGTGGGCGAGATCAACCCCTGTTAAACCGTTGGCCATAAAGGCTCTGAGCTTCGACAGTTGAGGAGCATATTTGCTTTTCTCTTGGGCAGTCAACCTTTGCGGAAAGGGGTGTGTATTGCTGAGTCGCTCCAGACGAAAGCCAGGCAAGGGATTTTCACGAGCAGGGGAGGTGTCTTTGCAATAGAACCATGTTTGATTCCACTCTTTGGGGTGGCTGTGCAGTTTGGCGTGAGGGTATGTGACCTCTTTCCTTTTCTGAATCGCCGCGCCACCCAACTCCGTATTGGAGCCGTCAGTAAACTCAGTATGGCGGTTTAGATGGAAACAGTATCTGAACAATTCCACTGTGGGCTCCTCTTGAAAGAACGCCTCACAGAGCACTTGGAAGTGACACATGTTTGTAGCAGAGTTGGGGCCAGTATCTTGTGGATGGAGCTGAAAATCGGCTAAAACGTCCCGGTAAAATTTAGAACTGGGCGGCTTAAAGCCCCGGGCTAAGTGATCTACGAAAACGACAACCTCTCCTTCTTGAGGTGTGGGAGGGCATTCTTTGCCAGGAGCCCTCCAATGGATGGTATCTTTGCTGCCTAAAGCGCCGATCAGGACTAAATCGTCCAGTTGAGCCTCTGTGACGCGAGAAGGAACCTAGTTGCACTCATATACTTTCTTGGCCATGATGAAATCTACAAGGTAGATGATCCCAGTTCAAAAATGCATTGATTATGGTACATTGGTATGTGCAATGTTAAACCGGAGACAGATCTATCTAAACCGGAGTTTTATGAAGCAACAAACAACTGGCGGTTCAACAAGGGGACTAATGGTATATACCGGTTTGGCAATTTTTCTACAAAGTTAAACCGCCTGATCTAAGCATTGAAATAGCTGAGATTGCAGATGGATAAGTATGCAGAAACAGATTTCACAAGATTTCTCTACAACGTTGGATCTGAAGCAAGTTCAGAAAATAAGAAAAATATTCAAAAGCTCAAAGCAGAACAGTATTGAATCAATGGGCAGAAATATATGTGATATCTCTGGTCTTGGGCATGAAACTAAAGGCGGACACTAAAAGCTACCTGTACACAGAGCAGGGGTTCACAGATGCATCCAGAAGCTAGTATATGAACACGAACAGGTGATGAACACTGCAAGAACACGAAACCCTAGAACAGATCTGTGTTGAGAAGAGCAGAAGGCTTACCAGAGTTGAGGAAGACGCGGAAGGTTGCCGCGGTGCTCTGGTGCGTTCAGGTTGATGCAGCGGCCAAGGTTGGTGCAGAAGTTGACGGCGGCGGCGGAGCTCCGAGGATGGTGACGCGAGGAAGACTAAGAAGAAAGGCACGAAGGGGAGAAAAGAAATGACCCTTCGGTCCTATTTATAAGGCAAAAGG
>NW_024119224.1:0-10354 GCF_003073215.2 Triticum urartu
AAGCTTGGGGGAGGCTTAAGTCAATGTTATATTCATGCCCCAATCATGAGCTCTCAAGAGAAATGATTATTCAAAACTTTTATGCTCGGCTTTCTGACAACAATCGCTCCATGCTCGACACTTCTTGTACTGGTTCCTTTATGATGAAGACTATTGAATACAAATGGAATTTATTGGAGAGAATTAAACGCAACTCTGAAGATTGGGATCTCGACCAAGGTAAGGAGTCAGGTATAACACCTAAGTTTGATTGTGTTAAATCTTTTATGGATACCGATGTTTTCCGTAAATTTAGCACTAAATATGACTTGACTCTGAGATAGTAGCTTCTTTCTGTGAATCTTTTGCTACTCATGTTGATCTCCTTAAGGAGAAGTGGTTTAAATATAATCCTCCCATTGAAGTAAAAGTAGTTGCACCTATTAAAGTTGAAGAAAAAACTATCACTTATGATGACCCTGTTGTTCCCACTGCTTATGTTGAGAAACCACCTTTCCCTATTAAAATTAAGGATCATGCTAAAGCTTCAACTATAGTCAACAAGAATCTTTTGCTACTAATGTTGATCTCCCTAAGGAGAAGTGGTTTAAATATAATCCTCCCATTGAAGTAAAAGTAGTTGCACCTATTAAAGTTGAAGAAAAGACTATCACTTATAATGATCCTATTGTTCCTACTGCTTATGTTGAGAAACTACCTTTCCCTATTAGAATAAAGAATCATGCTAAAGCTTCAACAACAAAAGTAATGTTAAGACACCTAAACCCCCTGAGCAAGTTAAAGTTGCTACTAATGTTGCTATGGTTAAAGATCTCTTGGCCGATAATATTGATGGGATGGTTATTTACTTATGTGATGAGACTGCTAGAATTGCTAAACCTGGTGCTAAAGATAAACATAGACCTGACGTGGGCATGCCTGTTATTTCTGTTAAAATAGGAGATCATTTTTATCATGGCTTATGTGATATGGGTGCTAGTGCTAGTGCAATACCTATTTCCTTATACAAAGAAATTATGCATGATATTGCACCAGCTAAGATAGAAGGTATTGATGTTACCATTAAGCTTTCTAATAGAGATACTATTTCACCAATTGGGATTGTTAGAGACGTTGAAGTCTTGTGTGGGAAGGCTAAATATCCTACTGATTTTCTTGTTCTTGGTTCCCCTCAAGATAGCTTTTGTCCCATTATATTTGGTAGACCCTTCTTGAATACTGTCAATGCTAAGATAGACTGCAATAAGGATATTGTCTCTGTTGATTTAGGGGATATGTCTCATGAGTTTAATTTTTCTAAATTTCGTAGACAACCCCATGATAAAGAGTTGCCTAGTAAAGATGAAATCATTGGTCTTGCTTCTATTGCCATGCCTCCTACTGACCCATTAGAACAATATTTGCTAGACCATGAAAATGATATGTTCATGAATGAAAGAAGGGAAATATATGAAGTATTCTTTAAACACGGACCTATTCTGAAACACAACTTGCCGGTCGAAATCCTAGGGGATCCTCCTCCACCTAAGGGTGATCCCGTGTTTGAGCTTAAACCATTACCTGATACTCTTAAATATGCTTATCTTGATGAAAAGAAAATATATCCTATTATTATTAGTGCTAACCCTTCAGAGAAGGAGGAAGAGAAATTATTGAAAACTCTGAAGAAGCATCGTACTGCTATTGGATATACTCTTGATGATCTGAAGGGCATTAGTCCCACTCTATGTCAACACAAAATAAATTTGGAGGAAGACGCCAAACCAGTTATTGATCATCAACGACGGTTGAATCCTAAGATGAAAGAAGTGGTAAGAAAATAAATATTAAAGCTCCTTGAGGCAGGTATAATTTATCGTGTTACTGATAGTCAGTGGGTAAGTCCAGTTCATTGTATCCCAAGAAGGGAGGTATTACTGTTGTTCCTAATGATAAAGATGAATTGATCCCGCAAAGAATTATTACGGGTTATAGGATGGTAATTGATTTCCGCAAATTAAATAAGGCTACTAAAAAAGATCATTACGCTTTGCCTTTTAATGATCAAATGCTAGAAAGATTATCCAAACATACTCATTTTTGCTTTCTAGATGGTTACTCTTGCTTCTCTCAAATACCTGTGTCATCTGATGATCAATCAGAGACCACTTTTACTTGCCCTTTCGGTACTTTTGCTTATAGACGTATGCCTTTTGGTTTATGTAATGCACCTGCTACCTTTCAAAGATGCATGATGGCTATATTCTCTAACTTTTGTGAAAAGATATGTGAGGCGTTCATGGATGATTTCTCTGTTTATGGATCCTCTTTTGATGATTGCTTGAGCAACCTTGATCGAGTTTTGCAGAGATGTGAAGAAACTAATCTTGTTATGAATTGGGAGAAATGCCACTTTATGGTTAATGAAGGTATTGTCTTGGGGCATAAAATTTCTGAAAGAGGTATTGAAGTTCATAAAGCTAAAGTTGATGCTATTGAAAAGATGCCATGTCCCAAGGATATTAAAGGTATAAGAAGCTTCCTCGGTCACGCCAGTTTTTTTAGGAGGTTCATTAAGGACTTCTCAAAAATTTCTCGGCCTCTAACTAATCTATTGCAAAATGATATTCCTTTTGTGTTTGATGATGATTGTGTAGAAGCATTTGAAATACTTAAGAAAGCATTGATTTCTGCACCTATCGTTCAGCCACCTGATTGGAATTTACCCTTTGAAATTATGTGTGATGCTAGTGATTATGATGTAGGTGCTGTTCTAGGGCACGGAGTTGATAAGAAATTAAATGTCATTCAATATGCTAGTAAAACTCTAGACAATGCCCAGAGAAATTATGCTACCACTGAAAAGGAATTCTTAGCAGTTGTATTTGCTTGTGGTAAGTTTAGACCTTATATTGTTGATTCTAAAGTGACTATTCACACTGATCATGCTGCTATTAAATACCATATGGAAAAGAAAGATGCTAAACCTAGACTTATTAGATGGGTTCTCTTGCTACAAGAATTTGATTTGCATATTATTGATAGAAAGGGAGCTGAGAACCCCGTTGCAGATAACTTGTCTAGGTTAGAGAATGTTCTTGATGACCCACTACCTATTGATGATAGCTTTCCTGATGAACAACTAAATGTCATAAATGCTTCTCGAACTGCTCCATGGTATGCTGATTATGCTAATTATATTGTTGCTAAATTTATACCACCTAGTTTCACATACCATCAAAAGAAAAGGTTCTTCTATGATCTGAGACATTACTTTTGGGATGACCCACATCTTTATAAAGAAGGAGTAGATGGTGTTATTAGACGATGTGTACCTGAGCATGAACAGGAATAGATCCTACACAAGTGTCACTCCGAAGCCTATGGAGGACACTATGCTGGAGATAGAACTGCACACAAGGTATTGCAATCCGATTTTTATTGGCCTACTCTCTTCAAGGATGCCCGTAAGTTTGTCTTGTCTTGTGATGAATGTCAAAGAATTGGTAATATTAGTAGACGTCAAGAAATGCCTATGAATTATTCACTTGTTATTGAACCATTTGATGTTTGGGACTTTGATTATATGGGACCCTTTCTTTCCTCTAATGGGTATACACATATTTTAGTTGTTGTTGATTACGTTACTAAGTGGGTAGAAGCTATTCCAACTAGTAGTGCCGATCATAACACCTCTATTAAGATGCTTAAAGAAGTTATTTTCCCGAGGTTTGGAGTCCCTAGATATTTAATGACTGATAGTGGTTCACATTTTATTCATGGTGCCTTTCGTAAAATGCTTGCTAAGTACGACGTTAATCATAGGATTGCATCTCCTTATCACCCACAGTCTAGTGGTCATGTAGAATTGAGTAACAGAGAGCTCAAATTAATTTTGAAAAGACTGTTAATAGGTCTAGAAAGAATTGGTCCAAGAAACTTGATGATGCATTATGGGCCTATAGAACTGCATATAAAAATCCTATGGGTATGTCTCCGTATAAAACGGTTTATGGTAAAACATATCACTTACCTCTTGAACTAGAACATAAGGCATATTGGGCTATTAAAGAGCTCAACCATGACTTGACACTTGCTGGTGAGAAGAGGCTTTTTGACATTAGCTCACTTGATGAATGGAGAACCCAAGCTTATGAAAATGCCAAGCTATTTAAAGAAAAAGTTAAAAGATGGCATGATAAAAGGATACAAAAGCGTGAGTTCAATGTAGGTGATTATGTATTTCTATACAACTCTTGTTTAAGATTTTTTGCAGGAAAACTTCTCTCTAAATGGGAAGGTCCTTACGTTATAGAGGAGGTCTATCGTTCCGGTGCCATAAAAATCAACAACTTCGAAGGCACAGATCCGAGGGTGGTGAACGGTCAAAGAATAAAACACTATATCTCAGGTAATCCCATAAATGTTGAAACTAATATTATTGAAACCGTAACCCCGGAGGAATACATAAGGGACACTTTCCGGAACGTTTCAGACTCCGAAAAGGAATAAGTACGTGGTATGGTAAGTAAACTGACTCCAACACAGTTCTAATGGCAATATTTCTTCGTTTTGGAATATTTAGAAAAATAGGAAAATAAGAAGCAGACCGGAAAGGACACTCCCACGAGGGTGGGAGGCCCGCCCTACCCCCCTGGGCGCGCCCCCTGCCTCGTCGGCACCTCGTGTGCTCTCTGGACTCTGTTTTCTTGCATGATACTTCTTTTGGTCGGTAAAAATTCATTATATAATCTCCCAAAGGTTTTGACCACCGTATCACGCAAATATGTCTTATCTTTGTTTCGAGCTGTTTTTCTGACAGATCTAGGTCGTCATGTCGTCTTCAAGCTCCCCCCAAGGACAAGTTCTTCGAGAAGGTCATCAACCCCTACCTCGCGGAGGTGCTGCAACACCCTCAAACCATTGAGATGCGTGATGGGTTGTTGCACATCCGCGATGTTGAGGGACCAAGGAGGACCGGAAGCACGGAGGCAAGGCTCGAGGCATTGGAGCAACAAGTTTTCAAGTGTCAGGAGATGGTGGAGCGTGGACTCGACTCCAATCACATAATGATCACGGAGTTCACCAACAAATACAAGCTGGACGTCAAGGACATTGGGGAGGCCATCTTCAAGCTTCATGATAAAATCGAGCACCTTCAAGCCCAGATCTATGACCTACAAAATCAAAACTGTGAGTATGAATATAGATTCAAGAGGATGAGTTTGACTGCAGATTTGAGGATTCAGGAGACTCGATCGTCCTCCTATGATGGTGAGCCCATGCCTTGGAAGAGGGACGACAAGCCTACATCATCAACAACTCCATCTCCTTCACCAGCAAAAGAGATATAATCACATGGGTATGGGCACTCCCCTTGGCAACTGCCAAGTTTGGGGGAGTGCCCCGGTATCGTATCACCATCACTTTTATCTTTACCGTTTTTCTTAGTTCGATCCTTTTGGTAATATCTTGATCCAATAGAATAAAGCTTTAGTATGATCTAGTTGTGAGTTTTGCTTTACGATCCCTTTATGTAATCGAGTCCATGAGCTATATATAATAAAGATTAGTGTTGAGTCAAGGGCTTGATTATTTTGCTATGATCTTAAGGGAATAAAATAAAAAGAGAAAGAATAAGAAGAAACAAAGAGATCATATGGATCCTATGGAAAGTAATGAGCTCATATATAAAGAGTATGATGAATAAAAGTTGTTGAGAGTTGACAAACATAGTTTTGGTCATCATTGCAATTAATAGGAAGTAATAAAGAAAGAGAGGTTCACATATAAATATACTATCTTGGACATCTTTTATGATTGTGAGCACTCATTAAAGTATGACATGCTAAGAGTTGATGTTGGACAAGGAAGACAACGTAATGGGTTATGTTTTCTTTCATCTGAGATAAATTATATTGTCATGGATCATCCAACATGTTGAGCTTGCTTTTCCCTCTCATGCTAGCCAATTTCCTTGCACCAAGTAGAGATACTACTTGTGCTTCCAAATATGTGACGCCCCCGATTTGACCGTACACTAATCATGCATGCAAATGTGTACGATCAAGGTCAGGGACTCACGGGAAGATATCACAACACAACTCTAAAAATAAAATAAGTCATACAAGCATCATATTACAAGCCAGGGGCCTCGAGGGATCGAATACAAGAGCTCGATCATAGACGAGTCAGCGGAAGCAACAATATCTAGGAACAGACATAAGTTAAACAAGTTTCCCTTAAGAAGGCTAGCACAAACAGGGATACATATCGAAAGAGGCGCAGGCCTCCTGTCGTGGTTCTAAGTCTGACAGTAGTGTAGGGGGGGAAGGATGGAGAGGCAAGATCTTAGCTATGGAGAAGTTGTAAGCACGCAAGGTTTACGAGTTCAGGCCCTTCTCGGAGGAAGTAATAGCCCTACGTCTCGGAGCCCGGAGGCGGTCGACTGGATTATGTGAGTATGAATTACAGAGGTGCGAACCCTTGTCTTGGAGGAGGGGGTGGCTTATATAGAGTGCGCCAGGACCCCGGCCAGCCCATGTTACAAAGGGTTCAATGTACATTAAGGCAGGGCGTTACTGGTAACGCTAGTAATAAAGTGCTATGATGACCATAAAAGCTACTTAATGTCCGACCATTAGCGTGTGGAGTGACTTTAGGTCTCCTGGCCGTCGAGTGGTTGGATCTTGGTCGAGTGATTGCTTCTTGGTCGAGTGATTGCTTCTTGGTCGAGTGTCTTCGAGTCTGTCGAGTGATACACATCCAAGTCGATTGAAAGGTGATTTCTCCTAGAGGTGTCCTTGGGTAGGGCAGTTAGGACAGGTCCATGACCCTACCCTAGGTACATAGCTGCATCATTAGCCCCCGAATGGATCGAGGTTTGAGTGGGGAAGGAGTTGAGAACTTCTCCGACTCGTTTTTCATGCCGTGAGCATATCTTGTTTCGGATCAACGGACTTGAGTGATGACAGCAACTTCCTTTTCAGTCGCCTTGATCCATTCTTAACTCTTCGTCGAGTGAGTTTCTTTACTTGTAAGGCTTCGACTGACGGTGCGGAGGAGATCTTTGGTCTGACAAGTTGTTTGCTGCCCGCAGATTTCGTGGGATCCGAATTTTGGGAACCGCGCGGGAGGGGGGAGGCCGCAGTAATCGGATGGGATAGAGCGGAGCCGCCTCGATCCCCGCGCCGCCTTTTTCGCCACGTATCGCACGCGCGATCGTTACGGGATTTGACAGAGCCACCCGGGCCTACCCGTCAGCCACTCGGAAGCGGCCTCATATAAGGCGTTGGACCGGAGTCTCTCGAACAGTGCGTTCCCATTTCCTCTTCTCCTCTTCACGGCCCCCCGCTGCGCTTGTTCTCGCCCCAGCACCACCGCTCCATACGCGTCTCGCCGGCGACAATGGGGAAGGAGAAGATGGCAGCTCTGGAGCAGGCAAAGAAGGCGACGACGAGGTTGAAGGGGAAGGCGACCAGCCTGCCAAAGGGTTGGATCTAGGGCGACTGGATCCACTCGAGGATGACCCAAGAAGACCTCGACGACCTGGCCGAAGGGGGGCTGATCCCCTATGACTCGGCGCGGCTTCCGGGGAAGGAATCTGAGCCGCAACCTCGGGAGGGTGAGCGTGTTCTTCTTGCCACCCACGTCGACCGTGGATTTTCCTTGCCTCCTCACCCTTTCTTTCGAGGGTTTCTGAACTTCTTTGGGGCACAACTCCACCATTTTACCCCCAACTCAATCGTTTATCTCGCCGCTTTCATTTCTTTGTGTGAGAATTTCCTGGGTTGCCGGCCTCACTGGGGTCTTTTCAAGAATATTTTCACTTCTCGCTCCCAGATAGTGAAAAAGGCTAATCCGAGTGATGAGAGGACCCAAGTGATCTAGATGTGTGGGGGTCTTGCCATCCAGACGAGAGGGAAAGCTCCTTTCCGGGCATGATTCTTCCTGACTCAGTTCGCGGATGGCAGTCGACCTGGTTTTACTGTAAAGACCAGTCTACGCCAGGGCAATCGACTGGCCTCCCTCCCTTTATCATGGACCGAGTGGAGAAACCCTCCCCTTCGAAGGTGCTCCTGGAGGAGAAGGTGCACGTGAAGGTGTTGGTCGATCGAGTGGTCCAGCTTATTCGTTACGGGGTCACTGGTATGGATCTCTTGGAGGTCTTCCTTCATCGACGCATCCAGCCTCTTCAAGCTCAAGACCATCCGATGTGGATGTATTCGGGTCTTGAAGACTCCACTCGGATCCACCCGGAGGAGGTCGACGACGACACGCTGGAGAAGTGGCTGTCGGGCATTACCGGGAACAAGGACAATCCCAGGGGAGCCAGGAGAGTTCCCCCATTCGACCAGTCTCATGCACCAGAGCAGGTCTGATTCTGAGTTTTTGCTTGTAATCTGAATTCACTCGTGCAGCTGCCTATATTGTGTCGACTGACTTTGTTCCCCCTGCTTTCTTTCAGCCCATTATTGAAATGTATTCAATGCCCAACGGGGAGCAAGAGCAAGTTCTGGAAGGCGAGGTGAGTGGCGGTGACAGTGGCGAGTGGACTTCCGATGGTGAAGGGGATGCAGGAAGCGACGACTCAAGCGATGGAGAAGAAGTCGAGTCGCCCCCTCGCAGGGAGAGGCGATCCAAGCTTGACCAAGAACGGCCGAGTGCCCGCGACAAGGCAACTACTCAGTCTGGTCAGTCTTCGAAGCGTCCTCGGATCTCTTCACCAACCCCGACTGAGAAGGCGCCAAAGCACCCCAAAGTTATAGAGCCGAGGACTCGGAAGGCGTTGCCGAAGATCAAGATTGATATCTCCGTCGCCTCCGCGTGAGTGTCTCTCTTTGTATTCACTCAGCGCTCCATGCTGTTTGTTTTTTTGTTTTAACTGGACGAACTTTGGAATTGTCAGCGCTGCCACTTCCGGGACCTCAGCTTACAGGGATGATGATGAGGTGATGGAGGATGCGGTCACTTCTAATCCGGGTATGATTTCTGCCATACTATCTTTATTCGGTCGATTCAACTGCAATGTGCATCATTTGGGTTACATGATTTTGGCAATTGAACTTTGCACAGCTCCCAACATTATTGACCTCCCTGATGATGATGAAGAGTCTGAGAGGCCTTTGACGAGGAAGAATAGGCGAGCTCCTGTAAGTGAGGCGCTACAGTCGACGCCAAGGGCGGAACCAGTCGTTCAGGACACTGGCGACGTCAATCAGGGTTCTGACACCTTCGCCGAGCCACTGTCGAGTGCCTTGCCTTCTTCGTCGACTGCTCGGGCCCCTGTCGACCCCTTCACTTTTTGCGACCCATCATGTCCCAGAGGATGAGGTGAATGCTGCTAGGGAAGACATACGCCAGGCGGGCATTATGATGGAGAAGATGAAGACGGTGCGGGACGCCAGCCAAGCCTCCTATGATGCCAGCTCGGCTCTCCAGAGCAACGTTCAGGTTAGTTGGTCGCCGCTTGTTCTGTTAGGATATGCTATCTGAAGAATCTTTCCGAAAATCTTTTCATCTGTACACCCACTGGGTGTGTCGATTGAATTTTTTGGACTAGTGGGGGCACGCTGAGTGCACCCATTGGGTGTAGTCCCCGAGAGTACGGTGGACTACTGGCAGTCGACTGTAGTCTTTGTATTTTGTCGAATGTATTGTGTTTTGTCTTCCACTCGGTCTGGTCGAGTGGGATCAGAACCGGTGGGGGCACGCAAAGTGCACCCACTGGGTGTAGTCCCCGAGACTACGGTGGACTGCTGGCAGTCGACTGTAGTCTGAGTTCTACTTTCTCTCTTTCTGCTCTTTTTTTTGGACTCGACTTCGGCGGGCCGGTCGAGTGGGATCAGAACCGGTGGGGGCATGCAAAGTGCACCCACTGGGTGTAGTCCCCGAGACTATGGTGGACTGCGGGCAGTCGACCGTAGTCTTAGTATTTATTGCCTTTGTTGTTTTTTGCTGTAAAATAACTTCTCCCCTTTGATTTCAAAAATCTTGTGATCTTGGAGCTCGCTTTGCTGACTTGGAGAAGCAGCAGATTCAACTGAACCTTGACTTGGAGCTGGCCAGGACAGAGCTGCAAAAGGTCAGGGACGGTGCCGCTGGTAAGACGAGTTTGTCAACTGGTCAGTTTTAGGCTCGAGTACCCTTCTGCTATTTCTGAATCAATCGTCATATCTTTGCAGAAAAACTGAGAGAAGCTCTGGCGAAGAAGGATCAGGATTTGGCTGTTGCTCATAAGGAGGCTGACGACAGGACCGCTCTGGCCGACCAGAAGCTGGCTTCGGTCGGCCAGTTGGAGGAAGAGAATACCAGGCTGAAGACCGCTCTGAATGACTCCAACAAGGAGTGCTCGCGCTGGAAGAAGGCGAATCTC